>NW_027361676.1:75760000-75970000 GCF_039654945.1 Dendrobates tinctorius
AAAAAAATACTAAATAACCCCCCCCTTTATCACCCCCGTAGTTAGGGAAATATATAATGAAATAAAGAAAATATATTCATATTCATTTTTCCATTACGGGTAGGGTTGAAATTAGGATTAGGGCTGGAATTAGGATTAGGGTTAGACTTAGGGTTGGAATTAAGGTTAGGGTTAGAATTAGGATTAGGATTAGGGTTAGGGTTGGAATTAGGATTTGGGTTGGAATTAGGGTTAGGTGTTGTGAATTCTCTTCCTGGGCTCCCTCTGGTGGTTACTGAAGGTAGTGGAGCTGGTCAGATTGACAGAGGTGTTGCAAATTCTCTTTCTGGGCTCCCTCTGGTGGTTACTGGAGGTAGTGGAGCTAGTCAGATTGACAGAGGCTTGCCACCTGATAATGATGATGACGATTGGAGATCTGGGGTTTCTGACTGGTGTATTGAAGACAGCTGACTTCCTTCAATCCCTGCTTGTGATTTTCTTCCTGTTCCTTCTGAGGTCTGATTTCTCCTGCTGTGTTTCTGCATGGTTCAGCTAAGTGGTTCATTTGCTAATCTTTTTGCATTTGATCTGGTTTTGTCTACCTCTGCTTTGTGCGGGTCAGTTTGCTCCGGCTGGGGCAGTGCTGGATCACCGCCTACATGTTACTGCTTGTGTCAGTTTGTTCTGTCCACTGATATATTGGTCTCTTTTTGCTTTGCATTCAGTATATACCAGAGTTGCTGTATAGTGGGGGCAAAGTTGTGTGACGTCAGTGTTTTTTGTGCATCAGACGTATTGGATTTTTCAGGGTTTTTTGCGTGATTGCAGACAGTGTCTTTCCTTTCCTGTCCTGTCTAGTCAGTTTGGGCCCCGTCATTTGCTCAGTCTATTTTTCTGTCTGCGTTTGTGTTTTCATCTTGTCTCACTGACAATATATGTTTGGGGGCTATCTATTCCTTTGGGGTCTGCTCCGGGGCAGTTTAGATTTCACCTTTCTTGCTTTAGGCTGAGTTAGCTCTCCAGCTGTGCCGAGGCACCTAGGGCATCGTAGGTATGCTCCACGGCTACTGCTAGTTGTGTGGATAGGATCAGGGATCTGCAATCTGCTTAGTTACCAATCTCTCTGGTTTTCTGGTGGCTTAGCCTGGTCCTGCTATCCTCCTCGGTGACCCATTCATAACAGTTAGTATTAGGGTTGGAATTAGCATTAGGGTTAGAATTAGGGCTGGAATTAGGATTAGGGTTAGGATTAGGGTTGGAATTAGGATTAGAGTTAGGGTTGGAATTAGGATTAGGGTTGGAATTAGGGTTAGAGTTAAGGTTGGAATTAAGATTAAAGTTAGGATTAGGGTTGGAATTAGGGTTATGGTTAGGGTTGGAATAAGGATTATGGTTGGAATTAGGGTTAGGATTAGGTTTGGATTTACGATTAGGGTTAGAATTAGAGCTGAAATTAGGATTAGGGTTAGGATTAGGGTTGAAATAGGGATAGGGTTGGAATTAGGATTAAGGTTAGGACTAGGGTTGGAATTAGTGTTAGGGTTGGAATTAGGATTAGGGTTAGGATTAGAGTTGGAATTAGGGTTAGGGTTAGGGTTGGATTAGGATTAGCATTAGGGTTGAAATTAGGGTTAGGATTAAGGTTGGAATTAGGATTAGGGTTAGGATTAGGGATGGAATTAGGGTTAGGGTTGGAATTGTCATGATCTCAGTGCGGGTTTGACTCGCACACGTGGGGTTAATGTTTGGAACCAGTGCTGATGACTGGCATTTCTGGGGTTAAAGGTTGTGATCCCGATGCAGGCTTACCTGCACACCTGGGGCTATGATTGTGGCCTCTCCCTGGTTCTGGGGGAGGCTTCTTATAGCCTCAGGACGCTCCCATCCCTGTCAATTATACTCTTGCCCTTGGCATTGTGTGGTGACCCCTGAGTGTGTTAGTTCTGTGTTCTGGTTGCTTGATTCTCTGTGTATGACTCGGTCTGTTCCCTGGATATCGCTTTGGATTCTGCTTGGTACCTCCTATGTCTGTTTGGTTTTGATCTCTGCTTGGCCCTGATTATCCACTCTGTCTCCTCCCTGGTACTGTACTGATATCTTGTGTATGACCTTTTGCTTTGTCTGACCTCCCGTCTGTTTATCCCTCCTGTACCTCGCTGGTCTGTACCGTGCATGACTTCTGCTTTGCCATAATCTTAGTTCTCTGGCTTCTCTGACACTATTAGTTGAAGCACGCTTTGTCACTTCTGCTGCCCTGCTCCCCAGGTAACTCTTAGCACTGCTTCTGTACTCAGGACACGTGCACTGGCTCTATGAGCAAGTGTAGTGCGGTGTCTCTGACATTATAACAGACCCTTTCAGTTTTTTTTTTTTTGTTTTTTTTCTGAAGAAAAAAAAAAAAAGTGTGTTATCCTCATGGATCCCATACAAGCCTTGGCTGATCAGGTCAAGCACCTGACCCAAATGTTCCATAATCTCAATGTGGAACAACGCACGATGGCCCAGACCCAGCAACAGTTGGTGGCTGCTGTGCAGGGGGCTGTCGATGCAGGGGCTTCTGGTTCTGGGGGTAGGGATGTGTTATTAGCCTCCCCCCGAATCTCCGGTCAAATTACCAGACCTTTTCTCAGGGGATAAAAAGGAGTTCAGGTCTTTCAGAGAAGGATGCAAGCTTTTTTTTCTCTAAGGCACCGCTCCTCCGGGGATGAGTTCCAGAGGGTGGGGGTCATTATTTCCCTACTTCGGGGGGCTCCGCAAGCATGGGCTTTCTCACTGTCTTCCTCTGCTCCTGAACGTATGTCAGTGAACGCACTCTTTGAGGCCCTCGGGCACATTTATGATGAACCTGACCGAGTGCGATTGGCAGAGGACATGGTGATGAGTGTCTGTCAGGGGAAACACTCAGCTGAGTGGTTTTGTTCTGAGTTCCGCCGCTGGGTGGCAGAGGTCTCTTGGAGCGACGCCGCACTCCGAGGACTCTTTTGCAGAGGCTTGTCCGAGCGGCTGCAGGATGCCTTGGCGTTACATCCCCCAGCTAACTCTCTCGAGGACGCCATGACCCAGGCCATCCGGATGGACCGCAGGCTGCGGGCCAGAGGGGTGATGCAGGTGGATATTCCATTATTCCCCAGTGGAAAAGAGACTGCCCCTGAGCCCATGGATGTAGGCACCCTCTCCCTGAAGGATACGGAGAGGAAACGCCGGAAGGACAAGCAGTTATGCTTTTACTGCAGTAAAACGGGACATTGGATAAGGGAGTGCCCGAATTGCCCGTCTTCAAACCCGGTCGGCGGGAAACGACTAGGTCTGGGTAGTCAACGGGGAGGCTGCTCAGACCCTCAGGTACCATTTTCCTCGTTTTCTAAAGTAGTACTGCCTGTGGAACTGTTTGTGGATGGTAGTTCTTTTTCCTCTACCGCCTTCGTGGACTGCGGATCATCTATTAATCTTATTGACTCCCAATTGGTCACACACTGCAAGATAGGGACAGTTAGGCTCAAGGTTCCGATCAAGGTGATGGCCATTGACTCATCTCCCCTCACTAAGGAGGGAATTCGCTTTATGTCTGATGTGTTTTCGCTCAGAGTGGGCGCTACTCATGTGGAAAACATAAGTTGTTTTGTGCTGGACAATCTACCTGCAGGGTTGGTGTTGGGCATGCCCTGGTTACAACACCATAACCCAGTTATTAACTGGAAAATGGGGGAGATTGTACAATGGGGGTTTAATGATTTTGAGTTATATGATAAATCCGCACTGCTGGTTGAACCTGTTAAATTTGTGTCTGTATCATCTGTCGAGCTGGAAGGTATTCCGGAATGCCTGAAGAACTTCGATGATGTATTCTCCGAAAGCGAGGCCGAGACGTTCCGCCACATAGACCCTTTGACTGCGCTATTGAGCTGGTCCCGGGGGCTAAATTACCCAAAGCCCGTCTGTTTAATTTGTCCGGTCCTGAGCGCTTGGCTATGAAGGAGTACATTACTGAAAGTCTGCGCAAAGGACACATACGTCCTTCAGTCTCACCTGTGGCGGCAGGTTTCTTTTTTGTAAAGAAAAAAGATGGCGGGTTACGTCCCAGTCTCGACTTTCGGGAGCTTAATCAAATTACTGTACGGAATACGTACCCCCTTCCGTTGATTCACGATTTATGTAACCAACTATGAGGGGCAAAGTGGTTTTCTAAACTGGACCTTCGGGGGGCATATAATTTGATAAGGGTCCGAGAGGGGGATGAATGGAAAACCGCGTTCCTCACGACCGAGGGACTATTTGAAAATTTAGTCATGCCGTTTGGTCTTACCAACGCCCCTGCCATATTTCAGAATTTCATCAATGTGGTATTCTCGGATCTCATTGGTCGTTTTGTCGTTATCTACTTAGATGATATTTTGATATATTCCCCCGACAAGTATTCTCATTTGGAACATGTACGAACTGTGCTCCAAAGGCTGAGAGAAAATCATTTGTATGCCAAATTGGAAAAATGTGTATTCTGTGTACAAGAGTTGTCCTTTTTGGGGTTAGTTGTATCCGGTGAGGGTTTTCGCATGGACCCCAAGAAGGTGCAGGCCATTGCGGATTGGGTGCAACCCCGAGATCTTAAGGGTCTTCAGCGCTTCTTGGGGTTCGCCAATTATTACCGCAAATTTATCCGGGGGTTTTCGCAAGTGGTCAAACCTCTCACGGATCTAACATGCAAAGGTGCGGATGTGAGAAATTGGTTCTCGCTCACAAAAGAGGCCTTTGCGACGCTGAAAAAATGTTTTATGTCTGCTCCTGTGTTAGTGCAGCCAGATCCGTCCAAACCATTCGTCGTGGAAGTGGACGCCTCTGAGGTGGGGGTGGGGGCGGTGTTGTCCCAAGGGCCTGCCACTCTAACCAACCTCAGGCCATGTGCTTTCTTTTCCAAGAAGTTCTCTGCTGCGGAAAGAAATTACGACGTAGGCAATAGAGAGCTTCTTGCGGTCAAATTGGCGTTTGAAGAATGGAGGCACTTTTTGGAGGGGGCCAGTCACCCAGTTACGGTGATCACGGATCACAAAAATTTGTCGTACATTGAGTCTGCTAAAAGACTAACGCCCAGACAAGCCCGTTGGTCACTTTTTTTTTCCCGTTTTCAGTTTACAAATACATTTCGTCCAGGGTCTAAGAATGTCAAGGCTGACGCCTTATCACGCAGTTTTCAGCCGGTGTCGCCCCCTGAGCCACCGTCCTCCATTCTTCACCCTGGGGTTGTGATAGCAGAGGTCTCATCTGAATTGGAACGGGAGATTCAGGGGGCCCAGTCGCAGGCCTCGGCGGCCAAGCCGGAGGGGAAGTTGTTTGTCCCAGAGCAACTTCGCCTGAAACTCTTGCAGGAGTTCCATGAATCCAAGCTTAGTGCTCACCCTGGTATTTCACACGTCTGGTGGTGGCTAGGATCTTTTGGTGGCCTACCCTTCGTTCGGACATAAAAAATTCATTGCTGGTTGTGGGGTCTGCGCTCGTTCTAAAAGCTCTCATAGCCGGCCGGCAGGGGAGCTGATACCCTTGGCAGTGCCCGAAAGGCCATGGACTCACTTATCCATGGATTTTGTTACCAATCTCCCTCCATCTAAGGGTAATACAGTGGTATGGGTAGTGGTGGACAGGTTTTCTAAGCAGGCTCATTTCGTACCCCTGTCCGCACTACCGTCAGCTGAGACGTTGTCCAGGTTGTTTGTGCAGCATGTGATCCGGTTGCATGGGATACCCCTGAATGTGGTGTCTGATCGTGGTGTGCAGTTTGTGGCTAAGTTTTGGCGTGCTTTCTGCAAAAAATTAGGTATGTCTCTGTCCTTTTCGTCTGCATACCATCCTGAGAGCAATGGGCAGACTGAGCGCACTAACCAGTCCCTGGAACAGATCCTCAGGTGTCTAACCTCTGCTAGACAGAGTGACTGGTGCGATGCACTGCCGTTGGCTGAATTTGCCTTCAATAGTCGGGTGAGTCAATCCACTGGTAGGTCCCCTTTCTTGATTAACTATGGGTTCAGTCCTCATTTTGGTGAGTTTTCTCGTCTGGATTCGGGGTGCCCCGGGGCTGAGGACTCTGTTCAGCGGTTAAAAGATACATGGGCAGAAGTCCAGCGGCGTATATCCAGGTCTCAAGGCAGGTATAAGTTTTTCGCGGACAGGAAACGAACACCTGGTCCCATGTTTCGGGTGGGAGAGAAAGTTTTGCTCTCCACGCAAAACATTACGTTAAACATTCCGTCAGCCAAGTTAGGACCCAAATTCATTGGCCCGTACAAGATTGTGGAAAAAATCAATCCAGTGGCGTATAGGCTGTGCCTTCCACCCTCTTTCAAGATCCCTAACGTCTTCCACAAATCTCTACTGAAACCTTTTGAAGCAGTCCGGGGAGACTCTGAGTCTGCTGCTTCTCCTGTTTTGGTCGAGGGGCAGGTGGAGTACGAGGTTGGTCATATCGTAGATTCCAGGTTGGTACGGCGGTCGGTACAGTACCTGGTTCATTGGAAGGGGTATGGACCGGAGGACAGGTCCTGGGTACCGGCCCGGTTGATGCATGCTGATCGCCTGGTACGGGCTTTCCATGCTAAGTACCCGGGCAAGCCTGGGGGTCCAGAGGCCCCCCGTTGAGAGGGGGGTACTGTCATGATCTCAGTGCGGGTTTGACTCGCACACGTGGGGTTAATGTTTGGAACCAGTGCTGATGACTGGCATTTCTGGGGTTAAAGGTTGTGATCCCGATGCAGGCTTACCTGCACACCTGGGGCTATGATTGTGGCCTCTCCCTGGTTCTGGGGGAGGCTTCTTATAGCCTCAGGACGCTCCCATCCCTGTCAGTTATACTCTTGCCCTTGGCATTGTGTGGTGACCCCTGAGTGTGTTAGTTCTGTGTTCTGGTTGCTTGATTCTCTGTGTATGACTCGGTCTGTTCCCTGGATATCGCTTTGGATTCTGCCTGGTACCTCCTATGTCTGTTTGGTTTTGATCTCTGCTTGGCCCTGATTATCCACTCTGTCTCCTCCCTGGTACTGTACTGATATCTTGTGTATGACCTTTTGCTTTGTCTGATCTCCCGTCTGTTTATCCCTCCTGTACCTCGCTGGTCTGTACCGTGCATGACTTCTGCTTTGCCATAATCTTAGTTCTCTGGCTTCTCTGACACTATTAGTTGAAGCACGCTTTGTCACCTCTGCTGCCCTGCTCCCCAGGTAACTCTTAGCACTGCTTCTGTACTCAGGACACGTGCACTGGCTCTATGAGCAAGTGTAGTGCGGTGTCTCTGACAGGAATTAGGATTAGGGTTAAGGTGTCACGATCCATGTTAGGATCTGTGGCAGATCTGGATTCTCACATATAAACTTTTTTCCTTTCTGGCCATCGAGGGTTAATGTCTGTTTTTTCCCCCAGTGGCCACTGTTGGGTGTTATTACATTGCTGTTGAATTTGCTGATGCAGGTGGTAACCACTCCAACCATCCTTTAAAAGGTCACCTGATGCATCAGCTGGCCTTCGGTGTTAGGCTGAGTGCAGACGGAGTTTTGAGCCCTGCGGATTTTTCCGTGCAGAATGGAAGAAAACCGCAGGTCAAATGACCTGCATTTTTCCTGCGGATTTCTTCCATTTTTCACGTGGTTTTCATGCGGTTTTTTGCGGTTTTCCATTGCGGTCTTCCCCCTGCGGATTTGGTAACAGGGGAGATAGAAAACCGCACAAAAGAAGTAACATGCTGCGGATTTTGTACCGCAGGAAAACCGCGCGGAAAAATCCGCAGCGTCTGCACAGCGTTTTTTTTTTTCATTCATTTTAAAGGTACTGTACATCACAATGCGGATATGCAACGTTTCTGCGCGGTAAAATCCGCTGCGGAAACGCTGCAAATCTGCATCGTGTGCACATGGCCTTAGAGTTCATGCTACAGCAACCGTATCAGAGGAAGGAGTTTGCTGGGAGTGGTGGTGTCTCAGCTGTTTATGGTGTATCTGGTGTCATGATACTGCTGTGCGGTGCTTTACAGCAGAAAGCTAAGTGTGGTATTTTTGTTACCCTGTTCATTTTGCTGTCTGTCTATCCTTACCTTGTGTTGTAATTGTTTCCCCAGTGTTCCCTTGTTTGTTTGCTGTTTGGTGGCCTACCAATCGTTGGGTCGTGTCACACTGGTTAGCCACTCCGTGACATAGGGTTGGAATTAGCATTAGGGTTAGGGTTGGAATTATTATTATTATTATTAATATTTATTTATATAGCATCATTGATTCCATGGTGCTGTACATGAGAAGGGGTTACATACAAATTACAGATATCACTTACAGTAAACAAACTAACAATCACAGACTGTATAGAGGGGAAAGAGGACCCTGCCCTTTCAGGCTTACATTCTACAGGAATTAGGATTAGATTTAGGGTTGGCATTAGGGTTAGGGATGGAATCAGGATTAGGGTTGGAAATAGGATTAGGGTTAGGGTTATGGGTGTGTTGGGGTTAGGGTTGAGTTAGAATTGAGGGGTTTCCACTATTTAGGCACATCATGGGGTCTCCAAACGCAACATGGCATTGATTCCACCCAATTTTGCATTCAAAAAGTCAAACGGTGCTCCTTCCCTTCCAAGCTCTGCCATGCGCCCAAACAGTGGTTCTCCCCAAATATGGGGTATCAGCATACTCAGGACAAATTGCACAACAACTGTTGTGGTCCAATTTCTCCTGTTACCCTTGTGAAAATAAAAAATAGAGGGCTAAAAAAATCATTTTTGAGGAAAACAAAAATTATTTTTTATTTTCATGGCTCTGCGTTATAAACTTCTCTGAAGCACTTGGGGGTTCAAAATGCTCACCACACATCTAGATAAGTTCCTTAAGGGGTCTACTTTCCAAAATGGGGTCACTTGTTTGGGGTTTCCACTGCTTAGGCATATCAGGGGCTCTCCAAACGCAACATGGCGTTCTATCTCAATTCCAACCAATTCTGCATTGAAAGAGTCAAGCGCCACTCCTTCTCTTCTGAGCACTGCCATGCGCCAAAACAGTGGTTTACCCCCACATATGGGGTATCGGCGTATTCAGGAGAAATTGCACAATAAATTTTGTGGTTCATTTTCTCTTTTTACTCTTGTGAAAATAAAAAAAATTGGTTCTGAATTAAAATGTTCGTAAAAAAAGTTAAATGTTAATTTTTTCCTTCCACATTGCTTCAGTTCCTGTGAAGCATGTAAAGGGTTAATAACCTTCTTGAATGTGGTTTTGAGCAACTTGAGGGGTGCAGATTTTAGAATGGTGTCACTTTTGGGTATTTTCTGTCATATTGACCCCTCAAAGTGACTTCAAATGTGATGTGGTCCCTAAAAAAAAGGGTTTTGTAAATTTTGTTGTAAAAATGAGAAATCACTAGTAAACTTTTAACCCTTATAAGTTCCTAACAAAAAAAAATTTGTTTCCAAAATTGTGCTGATGTAAAGTAAACATGTGTGAAATGTTATTTATTAAGTATTTTGTGTGACATATCTCTCTGATTCAAGGGCATAAAAATTAAAAGTTTGAAAATTGCAAAATTTTTACAATTTTCACCATATTTGCATTTTTTCATAAATAAGCGCAAGTCATATCAAAGAAATTTTACCACTAACATGAAGTAAAATATGTCATGAAAAAACATTCTCAGAATCAGCGGGATCCGTTAAAGCATTCCAGAGTTATAACTACATAAAATGACAGTGGTCAGAATTGTAAAAACTGGCCTGGTCATTAAGCTGCAAATTGGCTCCGTCACTAAAGGGATAAAAATCATACGTGATACAGAGTTGGAGAACATATTCGTATTCAACATATCATAATCTATAAGATACAATAACATTTTCTCAGGGGACAAGAACTTCCCTGAAATTTGTTGCGCAGTGTAATGGAACTGAATATACAGGTAATGAGACACAAAGCATGTTAAGGAAAAATGGAATTGTGTTTCAGACCACTGTACTATACAACCCTGAACAAAATGAGCGGAAAGAAGGAACCAGATACTTAGTGAAAGTGGAAGAACTATTCTATTTGACGCCGATTTGCCAACCACATTTTGGGGTGAAGCAATCAAGACAGCTTACTACCAGGTAAAGCTATTGAGAAAACTCCATTTTAGAAGTTGAGCAACAAGAAGCTTGAACTGCAACACTTAAGAATATTTGGAAGTAAAGTATTTTTACATAATCCCAATGTGAGAATATCCCCAAATGGGAATCTCATACAAAAGAGGGTATCCTATGGGTTACAGTGAAACACAGAATATTGTATCCTGTACCCAGAAAAATAACAAGATCACAATAAGTAGAGATGTAATAATTGATGAGAACTTAGTGTCAATCAAATTTCATGATATCATACAAGTATGGATGAGTGAACCCAAATTGGAAGGTACTGAACCCTCAAAAAGGACTCTTTACTGTATGTTTGGTTTCCTGTTCAGGTTTTCCAGTCTAATAAAGCTTGTTGAAAGGCTGAAGTGCAGCCAATGAACAAGCTTTTAAACTGTGGGCATGTCCTGAGCCATCACAGACATGCCAATTATAGGCATGAATGCGATTGGCTGGTGCAGCATGTGACCCGGCCTCTATAAAGGCTGGACCACCAGTGTCGCCACCATTATGCTCTCATTATTGTAAGGAAAGGACACAGCTGGAGCGAGGGACAGATTATGACTGCGCACACTGCAAAAAAAATGTTGTGTGTATTCTGTCACCCATATTTGTGGAAGTACTATGCTAATAATGTGCTAAAAGCCACTGTGTGTACTCTACACAGCCGTGCCTGTGGGAATACTGTTCTTTGAGCTGCTGTGTGTACTCTGAACCCCCCTGCCTGTAGGAGTACTGTCCTTTGCGCAGCTGTGCGCTTTCTGCACCCTCCTGCCTGTGGGAGTACTGACCTTTAAGCCGCTGTGTGTACTCTGCACTCCCCCCCTGTGGGAGTACTGTCATTTAAGCTGCTGTGTGTACTATGCAACAGTATCTGTGGGATATTGTCCTTTATGCTATTGTGTTTTCTCTGCACATCCGTAAATCTGGGCGTACTATCCTTCAAGCTGCTGCGTGTACTCTGCACCCCCATCCTGTAGATGGACTGTGCTTTAAGCTGCTGTGTGTACTCTGCACCCATATCTCTTTGACACTGTCATTTAGCGAATCCTGCTTTGAGCAGGGGGTTGGACCAGATGGCCCAGGAGGTCCCTTCCAACTCTACGATTCTATGATTCTATGATTCTATGATTTAAGCCACTGTACATTCTCTGCATTGCCTGCCTGTCAGAGTAATGTTATTTTAATGTCAATATGGCCATGTGAGGGCTTGTTTTTTGTGGGATGAGTTGTAATTTTGAATGACACCATTGGTTTTACCATATCATGTACTCAAAAACGGGAAACAAATTCCAAGTGCGGTGAAATTACAAAAAAGTGCAATTCCACAACTGTTTTGGGGATTTTTTCACCATTTTTTACCATTGTAAGACAGTGACATGCGTTATTTTGAATGGCCTTTAAGTGTTGCAGAGGCATAGGTCCTCTGCGCTGTAAGCCTGGAATGTTTCTCTGAGATCTGTAGTTCCACCAGCCTTACTTAGTTTATGAGGGCTGGGCTTACAGGTTAGCAAGAGACCTGAGCAGGTCTGGCTATCCACCTACCTCCCATCAATGGGTTTATCTCAGGGGATATAATGAGACTGTTGTTTGATCACATGGTCTCTGTGTTGGAATGTCCTGGAAGAGGACAGGTTTCCTGGAAAGCACATGAATGACGACATGTGACTGCAGAATCTGTGATGGCTATCTGAGGTGGGGAAAGCTACCATCCTTCTGAGGGTCTGGAACTGACAGCTTGGAGCTTGTTGAGCAAGTCATAGTATGGGTCAGTAACCCCACTAAGGCAGTTCCTCTGGAAGTCAGGACTGACAAGTGGTCAGCGTGTGGAGCAGAGCTCCTGGAAGGTAACCTTGGCCAAGGGGGTTGTAGGAAAGGCAGACAATCGTATCTGCTATTGAAACAGACTGGTGGTCATATCATGTTTTCTTGATGCAATGGAATGGACTGTACTTTATGCAGTTTATGCTGTGTGTAAAAAAAAGCATGATCTGTTTAAGTGAAAAATCGTTCCTATGTGCCTTAATCCCGCTACCAAGTGAGTGTTCCCCAACACATTCAGTGGGCAATATCTCATATTTGATGCTAGACTGCAGACAATGGTCCAGGAAGCGCATGTTGGGATTGCAGCAGCAGTTTGCGGTGGATCAGCGGATCTGCAAAGATTACAGTGGCTTGTGGTGGATCGATGGGTCTGCAAAGTTCTGTGGAAAGACAGTGTCTGCAGCACTAGCTGTGGCAGCACCAGCAGGAGCTGGTGGAGTGTGACAAGAGGACATTGGTGGACCAGGTTGAACAAACTCTTAAATAGCCAGTCCAAGCCCAGAGAGATATCAATGTACTGTGCGAACTGGGGCCTGAGAGTGCCGTGGGGAGTCCACGGGGTATACCCCAGAGAGAAGTGGTCTACTTTATAGTGTGCATTGCTCGGTCAATGAGGTGTCCCGACTGTGTCCCATCTGGCTTGATGTAGAACATGTGTTGGGACTGACAAATCCGGGGAGTGGAGTGTCCTTACTAAGGGCCCCTTCTGAATGCTCTATGTCACCTGGGACGAAGACAGAAGTAAGTGGCATGTGTGAGGACATTATAGGACTTCTAATAGCCTGCCTCTACATTGTCGCTGTTGAGGTTTCCAGATACAACGAGGTGGGTGTAGTCCTGGACTTGCGGTATCCTACGGTAATAGGATGGAACTTGGAAGTACTGTGGGACTGATGCATAAAGGGAGAGGTGTTTGTAGAGTTAATGTGTATAAGAGGTAATAATGAGGAGAATGCACCCCCTAGAGTTGACAGTCCTAAGTTAGGTATGACCAAGGAAAATGGTGGACGGGCCCACCTTAGCTACATGATGGTGAATGCAATACAAGAAAATATGACCATTAGAAGTGGGGTAGCTCGACAGAAGGGGTCTGACACTAGGTTGGATGACAGTGACTCCAATATAGGCTGTCTCTCTCTGAGAGTGGAGAGACAGTGCAGGGATGTAGATCTGAGTAAGTAGGGCAAGTGCCCCCATCACCTGAAACGTAAGGGGCGCAAAGAGGTTGAGCAAGTTGCACCCTTTGAAAATATGAATAAAGAAGAGGTAGTGTATTGTCCTTTTATTCAACATGTGGATTCTCTTCCAGACTCTGAATGCACAAGAAAGGTGGAAGAATTTATTTTGACCGTAGCAACTGCTAGGTTGGAGTCTGATGATTGGTCGGTAGAGGGTGCTATAGGAGAAGGAATCCTAGAGAGCGCTGGTGGATTGAAAATCTGCAAAGGCCACGGAGAACAGACCTGTAATAGACCCACATCTGCGGTGATAGAAAAGGGTGAGATGGCTGAATATGGAGAAGGCTCCAGAGAACCTGATGCTGAGGAACTGGAGTGTGTGGAAAACTCTGAAGTTCCAGAGAATCAAAAGGTAGCTAAGGAAGACATGTTAGGGCCTCAAGATGGGGTGAAAATTGTCTCTGTGTGGCTCCAAGAGAAAGCCAAAGGCACAGAGGTGGTGGAAGCCTCTGAGGAGGTGACCTTGGTACCAGATGACTCTTCAGAGGATGCAGGCTCAACTGATGCTGAGGATGGTGGAGCAGAAAGAACTTGGAAGGGTCAGGAAGAGGGGGTAAAGACAACCCCAGTGCCCCCATAAATAGCTCCATAGATTGTTCCCTCATATGCTGCCCCCATAAATAGCTCCATAGATTGTTCCCTCATATGCTGCCCCCATGCTGCTGCTGCATGTAAAAATAAAAAAAATGACATACTCACCTCTCCGTCGCTGGGTGTCAGGTGCCGGTGTCACTGCTGGCACCTGAGATACTCACGTGTCCTGCGTCCATGGCTGCTCACCGCTATCTGCACGTCATCAGTCAGTGACGTTCAGACTGCAGGGGGCACGGCGCGCACTAACCACGTCACCGCGCCCTCTGCTGTCTGAAGTCACTGACCGATGACAGACAGCAGCAAGCAGCCATGGACGCAGGACAGGTGAGTATCGCTATACTTACCCGTCCTGACGCTGTCGCTTGAGTCCCCAGCTTCTCCGCGCTCTCTCTTCCTGCATTCAGCGGTCTTGTGATACCGCTCATTAATATGCGCATATTCATGAGTTTTAATGAGCGGCACCACGTGACTGCTGAAGGCAGGAAGAGAGAGCACGGGGAGAAGCTGGGGGCTCAAGCGACAGCGTCAGGACGGGTAAGTATGACCTGACACCCCCGCCCCCCCTCCCCCTCTGACCCCCTTTGTATATGACTCGAATATAAGACGAGAGGGGGACTTTCAGCCCAATTTTTTGGGCTGAAAATCTCGACTTATATTCGAGTATATACGGTAAGTGGTAAAAAAAACCAAAGTTTGATAAAAATAAAAAAATATTTGCATCATTTTCCGAGGCTCGTAGCGTCTCCATTTTTTGGGTGAGAGCTTATCTTTTGTGCACCAAGCTGACATTTTTAATGATACCGTTTTGGTGCAGATACAATCTTTTATCGTTCATTATTGCATTTTAATGCAATCTTGCTGTGACCAAAAAAAGTAATTCTGGCATTTTGAATTTTTTTCTTGTTACGTCGTTTAGTAATCGGGTTAATTCTTTTTTTATATTGATAGAGTCGGCAAATATATGTGTATGTTTCTTTTTTTATATTGTTTTATTTTGAATGGGGCGAAAGGGGGGTGATTTGAACTTTTAAATATATATTTTTTTAATATTTTTAAAAACATTGTTTTTTTTACTTTTGGCATGCTTCAATAGTCTCCATGGGAGACTAGAAGCTGCCATAACCTGACTGGCTCCACTACATGTAGGCGATCATCAGATCACCTGTATGTAGCAGAATTGCTGACTTGCTATTAGCGCCGACGACCTGGTGGCGGTCATAGCAATCCGGAATTGACAGCCACAGAGGTCTGCAATAGACCTCTGGCTGTCATGCTGACCCATCAGTGACCCCGATCATGTGACAGGGTCACCGATGGGCGGATTTTTGGCACCAGAGTTTGACTGCGGCATTTAACGAGTTAACAGCTGCGGGTGGATCACGATTCCACACGCGGCTGCTCCGCTGTTCAAAATAGGTGCAGGGCTACAATTTTGCTTCTGGTGTCCTTTGATAGTTCTTTGGTCTTCACCATAGTGGAGTTTGGCGTGTGACTGTTAGAGGTTGTGGACAGGTCTATATGGAAAACAAGTTCAAACAGGTGCCATTACTACAGGTAATGAGTGGATGACAGAGGAGCCTCTCAAATAAGAAGTTACAGGTCTCTGAGAGCCAGAAATCTTGCATGTTTTTAGGTGACCAAATACTTATTTTCCACCATAATTTTCAAAGTAAATCTTGCCAAATCAGACAAGGTGATTTTCAGGATTTGTTTGCTCATTTTCACTCTCATAGTTGTGGTCTGCCTATGATGTCAATTACAGGCCTCTCTCATCGTTTTAAGTGGGAGAACTTTCACAATTTTTGGCTGACTAAATACTTTTTTCCCCCACTGCAAATACAAAAAATATTTACCTAAATTTACTGCTAATGATTTTATTCTCATAATCACTGGGATATGATGAAGGGTTCAAGATTTATTGCCTTACAAAGTGACACTGGTCAGAATTAGAAAATTTGGCCTGTTCTAAAAGGTGAAAACAGACTTCAGGGTGAAGGGGTTAATGACAGCATATTGTATATACAGTAGAGTCTTGGTTTGTCCTTTTTTACATAGATAAAGCAGTCTCAGTTAATCTTTCATGATGTATACTATGTTACAGTTTCAGAGTCTCATATGTGATGATGTATATGCAGCAGTTTTGATATCTCCTTTGTGATATATATGCCAACCCTAGTGTCTCCAGTTCGATGCATATAGCAGTCTCTGTGTCTCCTATGTGATGTAATACAGCAGTCTCAGGGTATCCTGTGTGATCTATACAGCAGTGTCAGTGTCTCCTATGTACAGTATATAGCAGTCTCTGTGTCTTAATATGCAATGTTTACATCAACTGTCAACTGCAATCCAGATTGACACAAACCTGGAAAAGCAGTTGCAAGTGACAATGTCATCAATACCACCTAACATCACAGCCGCAATTATGAGAATAAGATCCAGCCATCACATCAGGTGTGAGTTTATTAAATGTTGGACCAAATAAAGCAGATTCAATTTTACGTTTGCCTGCAAATGTAATAAATATCCAAATGGCCCTTGGTAAGGAAAAGGTGCCCCACCGCTGTTTTATACCATGAACATTTTTTTTTTCATTTTTTTTATTAAATTGAGTAACCTTTTTTATATATGATTATAGAATACTTCAGTTATGTAGGTATTACAGTGTTAGCAATAAATGCCCACTAGTTTAATAAAATAGTAACATAGTTAGCAAGGCCAAAAAAAAGACATTTGTCCATCCAGTTCAGCCTATATTCCGTCAGAATAAATCCCCAGATCTACGTCCTTCTAAAGAAACTAATAACTGTAAGATACAATATTGTTACACTCCAGGAAGACATCCAGGCCTCTCTTCAACCCCTCTACTGAGTTCGCCATCACTGCCTCCTCAGGCAAGGAATTCCAGATTCTCACTACCCTAACAGTAAAGAATCCTCTTCTATGTTGGTGGCAAAACCTTCTCTCCTCCAGACACAGAGAATGCCCCCTTGTGACCGTCACCTTTCTTGGTATAAACAGATCCTCAGAGAGATATTTGTATTGTCCCCTTATAGTCTTGGTAATTAGATCGCCCCTCAGTAGTCTTTTTTTCTAGACTAAATAATCCTAATTTTGCTAATCTCTCTGAGTATTGTAATTCCTCCAACCCCTATTAATTTTGTTGTCCTCCTTTGTACTCACTCTAGTTCTATTATATCCTTCTTGAGCACTGGTGCCCAAAACTGTATACAGTACTCCATGTGCTGTCTAACCAGGGATTTGTACAGAGGCAGTATAATGCTCTCATCATGTGAATCCAGACCTCTTTTAATGCATCACCATGATCCTGCTTGCCTTGGCAGCCGCTGCCTGCCACTGGCTGCTCCAGGTAAGTTTATCATTAACTAGGATCCCCAAGTCCTTTTCCATGTCAGATTTACCCAGTGGTTTACCGTTCAGTGTGTAATGGAGATATTGATTCCTTCTTCCCATGTGTATAACCTTACATTTATCAATATTAAACCACATCTGCCACCTTTCGGCCCAAGTTTCCAATTTATCCAGATCCATCTTTAGCAGAATGCTATCATCTTTTGTATTGACTGATTTACATAGCTTTGTATCATCTGCAAATATTGATATTTTACTGTGTAAACCTTCTACCAGATCGTTAGTAAATATGTTGAAGAGAATAGGTCCCCACACTGACCCCTGCGGTACCCCACTGGTCACAGCGACCCAGTTAGAGAATATACCATTTATAACCACCCTCGGCTTTCTATCACTAATCCAGTTACTTACCCATTTGCACACATTTTCCCCCAGACCCAGCATTGTCATTTTGTATACCAACCTCTTGTGTGACACGGTTTCAAACGCTTTGGAAAAAACAAGATATACCTAGGGATGGGCGAATCTACTCGTTAGGACTCGTTACTCTGCGAGTAGTAGGGGACTCGCAGGAGTCGGTACTCTGCGAGATTCCAAGCGATTACTCGCACAGTAACGAGTCCAATGCAAATACTAGCGTTTTCCAAGCGATCTGTAGCATCGCTTGGAGAACTGATTGACAGGTTGGTCACACTCGTCAAACACAGTGTTTGACAAGTGTGACCAACTTTTTACTACTGAGGCCGCCTATGCAGCATCAGTAGTAAAAGATAAAATGTAAAAAAAAATAAAAAATATTGTTATTCTTACCCTCCGACGTCCCGCGCAGCCTTCCCGCCTCTCAACGCATCCGTTCCCAGTAGTCCTTTGCAAAAATGCCCGTGATGACGTCCGTTCTCGCGGGATAGCGATGTCTCGCGGTAATTCGCGATGACGTCGCGCGAATGACAGCGAGACTTCGCGATCCCACGAGAACGGACGCCATCGCGGGCATTTTCGCAAAGGACTACTGGGAACGGATGCGTGGAGAGGCGGGAAGGCTGCGCGGGACGTCGGAGGGTGAAAATAACAATATTTTTTTATTTTTAAATTCTATTTTTTACAGGGATATGGTACCCAAAGCCCGGAGGACAGTCTCCTCTCCTCCGGACCGTGGGTACCATCCGCAATTGTTCTGCTTACTTTCCGCATAGTGTGAACAGCCACATGTGGGAAGTAAGCGGAACAAAAAAAATGGCAGCACAGGAATCGCTGCAATACTCGCATCCCCATTCATTAACATTGGACTCGCTAGACTAGCAACGAGTAGCGAGTTTCCGAGTCGGACTCGTTAGAGTCTAGCGAGTCCGAGTATTTCAGGATTCGCCCATCCCTAGATATACCACATCCAATGACTCACCTTGGTCCAGTCTATAGCTTACCTCTTCATAAAAACTGATTAGATTGGTTTGACAGGAGCAATTCCTCAAAAACCCATGCTGATATGGCGTTAAACAGTTATTCTCATTGAGATAATCCAGAATAACATCCCTCAGAAACCCTTAAAATAGTTTACCAGCAATAGAGGTTAGACTTACTGGACTATAACTTCCAGGTTCACTTTTAGAGCCCTTTTTGAATATTGGTACCATATTTTCTATGCGCCAGTCCTGTGGAACAGACCCCGTCAATATAGAGTATGGTATATAGTTTCTTTGCTTGAATTTACTAATCAGTGGCCATAAATTTTACCTTTATTTACAGAAATGTAAATAAAAATTTTAGGCAGATGTGGAGAAAATGCAGAAAAGTAAGAATACTTTAAACATAGAGCTTCTATTGGTTTATTTTTATCAATTAACAGAAGGCAAAGTAAATGAACAAAAGAAAATTAAACTAATATTTGTGACCACCGTTCACATTCAAAACATCATTAATTCTTCTGAGTGGACTTGCACAAACTTTTTGAAGGAGGGTCTTCCAAACATCTTAGAAGCTAACCACAGACCTTCTGTGGATATAGGCTTGTGCAAATCCTTCTGTCTTTTCACTTAATCCCAGACATCCTCAATGATGTTGATATCAGGGCTCTGTGGTGCCAAATCACTTCCAGGATTCTTTGTTTTCTTTATACTGCCGATAGTTTTTAATGACTTTGTCTATATGATTGGAGTTGTGGTCCAGGTGCAGAATACATTTTCAGCCAATCAAACTCCTCCCTAATGGTATTATGGTATTATATGATGGACATGCATATCTGTATTTCTCTGCATTAAGGACGCCATAAAATCTAAAGCCACAAATCCATTTGCTGAATTGCATTCCCAAACTTACAAGAAATCTCTACCACGCCTTACTGTTGATTGTACATCCTCATTATTGTACCGCTCTCCAGCCTTTCGAAGAACAAACAACTTTCTGTTACAGAGACATATTTCAAATTTTGACTAATCAGTAAAGAACTTCCAATGCCATTTTTCTGCACTCCATTTCCCATGTGTTCATGCATAGTTGAATAACTTGACCATGTTTCCATGTCAATGTCATTACTTTTTGGACACAACTATTGCATGAAGAACACTCTAACCCAGACTTCTCTGAAGAGTAGTTAGGCATAGCTGATTCCAACTGGTTGCTGCTAGTTTTGAGCTGATGGCACTGCTGGACGATTCCAAATTTCAAATGAGATTAGGCATGATGTGTTATCTATTTTCCTGCAATAAGTTCCTAACTAGAAGAATTCAAGCATTTATGTAGTTCTGATATTTTATATATGACATAATGATTTTGTTTAAATTTAAAAATAAACTATTAACTCTGCTGCACTAAGTTTTCTTGGCCAATCACTACATAAATGGTCGTCTATATTGCCCATTTCTTGGTGCTTCTTTAAAAAAGCCTGAACAGTACATATTAAAACAACAGTTTGGTCTGAAATCTTCACCTGAAAGAGACCTAATTGATGTAGTATAACTTCCTTGTATTTTGTTACTGGGCTCAGTTCTGCTATGGTGTATGACCTGTAGAAAAAATGTAAAGTGCAATAGAATCTTATCCAATTATGATAAGATTATTTTAAGTGCAGGGAATGCCCACCTGATGGGGTTGTGTGAGACACAACCACTAAAATGTCTTAGTAATCAGCTGCTGCATTGCTCACAATAGGTATTAATGTAGTAAAGACGGGATGGTGGGTTTCTCTGTGCTACTGATGAATCCACAAGACAGAAGATAATTTATAGTAGTTTATTGTCAACGCATTAAAAAGTCATCCAACTTTTTCCTCAGGATAACCACATGCACATTGTTTGAGCTGACATACTGTATAACCCATGTGATTTCTGATCCCCCCTCTCTTTGGTGCCTTTATTTGTCACGGGTGTGCCAGGTGTGAAAGACAGTCAATTTGGATCCAGCTCTAGAAGGTCATCGTGCTTGACTTTACAAGCACCTTCTTGATATCCATCTATGTATAAGGATTCCGGACTTTCCTTTGTTCCTTTTCGCCCTTATCCAAGATGGAGTCTTGTATCTCGCCTTATCATGGAACATCTTGTCTGTTCTGATTATTTAAGTCCAAGCCATGTGTTCCTCTTTGCCTGAGTATTTTGTTGCTGTTGACTCCTGAGCTCATGCCTGTCTACTGGTGGACTCCCTGCTGCTGCTACTCATTACTCGGTGCTCTGCCTCTCCACGTTATGCTGCCTTCAGTCCTCTGTGCATCTCCCTTATGCTGTCTGTGATTAACTACTGTCTAGACTTCTAGTGTGGAACTATTTGCCTCTGGATCTTCTGTGGCCTGTAAAGAATCCTGACATCACCATCTCCTCTAGGCCTGTGTTTGTTGGGGTCCAATGCTGGACTTGTGTGGGACTTTCAGCCCAAAAAGGTCCATATAGTGACATTCTCCTGTTAATGCCACCCCCCCGTATAATGCTGGTCTTCTATGTTTATGTGCCGTGTGCATTTCCACTTATGATTGCTGGACATCTACACTTTAGTGCTGTGTGTGTGCTCATTCATAATATAGCTGGACTTCCTTATTAAACGCGGTGTGCTTACTCTCATACTTACTGCTGGACTCCCATGTTTAGTGCCTTGTACACACCTGCTTCACATTATTGTTGGACTGGTTCACATTAGCGGTCGCACCCTGGTCTTCATTTACACTGGACATTTCCATATTGTGCTGTTGCAGGAAGTGCTCTGTTAGTTTTGCTTTACTTGCATCATTCTATATTGTGCTGTGTTTGCGTTACTATTGCAGGAATTGCTCTGTTAGGTTTGTTTCTCTAGTTAATATAATCATTTGCATCAACTTTGGTCTCAGTTTTGTATTATCCCACGTAATCAGATTCCGTAGTACCCATATAATTGTTACAATATGCTATGGAGTGATATCCTTCTCCTTTTAGGACCTAGCAGCAGCCTCCACCTTCTGCTGCTTATTGAATCACCCTTGCTAGATATTTAAATACCCTGAGTCCCTTCAGCAAGGTGATGGCGTTTTATTTACCTGTCTGTTGGAAGAGCTAGATGTCAACTAGCTTCTCCTTGGAACCTCTTGGAGGAATTCTGGCGTAAGCGCTCTTGTGTCATCTCAAGCTAAGTGTATTCCCTCATTGTCATCCTGCTTTGTCTTAAGTTGTAGGGGGGCTGACTCGCACTCACCCTATCCCCTCCCTATCCAGGGCCTATTACTAGGGGCAGTCAGGGGTTAGGTTTCTGCTCATCAATAGGTGCAGAACCTATTTAGGCACATTAGGGCAGAGTGTTGTCAGATCTGCCTAGGGGTTTCCACTCCCCCTTACCTAGTGTTTGGGCTCCCCCACCCTCTTCCCGATGTTGTGCACCTAGCTTCTCCTTCACCCTGCGTGACATTATTTGAACATTTTATGTATTTATATGTATGTATAATATTGTTCCCTGTACATGTGGTTGTCCTGAGCAAGAAACATGTTATAATAATAATACTAATAAATTTTATTTCTACAGCGCCGACATATTCCACAGCACTTTACATTTCAGAGGGGACTTGTACAGACAATAGACATTACAGCATAACAATAATCACATGTCATAACAGATACCAAGAGGAATGAGGGCCCTGCTCGCAAGCTTACAATCTATGAGGAAAAAGGTAGACACTAAAGGTGGGTGGTAACAATTGCCCTGATTGTATGGACCAGCCATAATGCTAAGTGTGTAACAGTACAGACACAGAGGGCTAATGGATGCATAAAGCATGTGGGAACATGATGCGGGGAACCTGGTTATGGTAAAACTTTTGGCTGTGCCACACAGGGATAGATTAGGTTAATGCGTTGAGGCGATAGGCCAGTCTGAATAAATGCGTTTTCTGGGCACGCTTAAAGTTGTGGGGATTGGGGACTAATCGTATTGACCTGGGAAGTGCATTCCAAAGAATTGGCGCAGCACGTGTATAGACTTGGAGACGGGAGTGGGAGGTTCTGATTATTGACGATGCTAACCTCAGGTCATCAGCAGAACGGAGGGCGTGGGTAGGGTGGTATACTGAAACAAGGGAGATGTAGGGTGGTGCTGAGCCATGGAGAGCTTTGTGGGTGAGGGTAATAAGTTTGCACTGGATTCTGGAGTGGATGGGTAGCCAGTGTAATGACTTGCACAAGGTAGAGGCGTCGGTGTAACGATTGGTGAGGAATATGATCCTGGCTGCAGCATTCAAGACAGATTGTAGGGGGGAGAGGTTGGTAAGAGGGAGACCAATTAGAAGAGAGTTACAATAGTCGAGACGAGAATGAATAAGAGAAACAGTAAGAGTTTTTGCGGAGTCAAAAGTAAGAAAAGGTCAAATTCTAGAAATGTTTTTGAGGTGCAGATGACAAGAGCGAGCCAGTGGTCGGATGTGGGGGGGAAGGAAAGCTCGGAGTCAAGTATGACCCCAAGACAGCGGGCTTGTTGCTGGGGAGTAAAAGTGGAACCACACATGGAAATGGCAATGTCGGGTATAGGTACATTAGTAGCGGGAGGAAACACAAGGAATTCAGTCTTTGTCAGGTTCAGTTTCAGATATAGTGAGGACATGATGTCAGACACAGTGTTTAGACAATCGCTGGTGTTTTCTAGAAAGGCAGGCGTGATGTCAGGAGAAGAAGCATATAATTGGATGTCATCAGCATAAAGATGGTATTGGAAACTAAATCTACTGATTGTTTGACCAATAGGGGCAGTGTACAAAGAGAAGAGGAGGGGGCCTAGGACTGATCCTTGAGGAACCCCAACAGTAAGTGGAAGATGATAGGAGGAGGAACCAGCAAATGATACAGTAAAGGAGTGGTCAGAGAGATAGGAGGAGAACCAGGAGAGAAAGGTGTCCTTGAGACCAATGGAACGGAGCATAGTGAGGAGGAGCTGATGATCCACAGTGTCAAATGCTGCAGAGAGATCCAAGAGAATTAGCATGGAGTAATGACCATTTGATTTAGCTGTTAGTAGATCATTAGAGACTTTAGTGAGGGCAGTTTCAGTAGAGTGTAAAGAGCGGAAACCAGATTGGAGAGGGTCGAGAAGAGAGTTATCAAAGAGATAGCGGATAAGACGGGAGTGGACCATGCATTCCAGGAGTTTAGAGATGAAGGGAAGATTAGAGACAGGTCTATAGTTAGTGGCCCAGTTTTGGTCGAGGGATGGTTTTTTAAGTAGTGGATGGAGGGAAAGATACCAGAAGAGAGAGAGAGGTTAAATATTTTAGTTAGGTGAGGGGTGACATCAGGGGAAAGGGGCTGGAGTAGATGTGACGGAAATGAGTCACTGCTGCAAGTGGTTGGGCGAGAAGATGCAAGGAGCCTGCTTACTTCTTTTTCTGTGACTGGTTCAAAATCACAGAGTGAGCTAGATGCAGTGGGGGAGGGAGGACAGTGCATGGTATGAGGTGATTGGGAGATCATAGAATCATAGAATCATAGAATCATAGAATCGTAGAGTTGGAAGGGACCTCCTGGGCCATCTGGTCCAACCCCCTGCTCAAAGCAGGATTCGCTAAATCATCCCAGTCAGATGTCTGTCCAGCCTCTGTTTGAAGACTTCCATTGAAGGAGAACTCACCACTTCTCGTGGCAGCCTGTTCCACTCATTGATCACTCTAACTGTCAAAAAGTTTTTTCTAATATCTAATCTGTGTCTCTTCCCATTCAGTTTCATCCCATTGCTTCTAGTCTTTCCTTGTGCAAATGAGAATAAAGTTGATCCTTCTACAATGTGACAGCCCTTTAGATATTTGTAGACAGCTATTAAGTCTCCTCTCAGTCTTCTCTTTTGCAAACTAAACATTCCCAAATCCTGCAACCTTTCCTCATAAGACAGGGTTTGCAGACCGGTCACCATTCTGGTCGCTCTTTTCTGAACTTGCTCCAGTTTGTTGATGTCTTTTTTAAAATGTGGTGCCCAAAACTGGACACAATATTCCAGATGAGGTCTGACCAAAGAGGAGTAGAGGGAAATAATGACTTCACGTGATCTAGACTGTATGCTTCTGTTAATACATCCTAGAATTGCATTTGCCTTTTTTGCTGCTGCATCACACTGTTGACTCATATTCAGTCTGTGATCTATTAGTATACCCAAGTCTTTTTCACATGTGCTGTCACTTAGCCCTATTCCTCCCATTCTATATATGCTTTTTTCATTTTTATTGCCCAGATGTAGTACTTTGCATTTCTCCCTGTTAAAAACCATTCTGTTAGTTGCTGCCCACTTCTCCAGTTTATTTAAATCTTTTTGAATCATCTCTCTCTCCTCTCTAGTATTAGCTATCCCTCCTAGCTTTGTGTCATCAGCAAATTTAATCAGTTTACCCTCAATTCCTTCATCTAAATCGTTGATAAAGATGTTGAACAATACAGGGCCCAGGACAGAGCCCTGTGGTACCCCACTTGAGACATTCTTCCAACTGGATGTGCAGCCATTTACGACCACTCTTTGGGTCCGATCACTAAGCCAGTTATGAATCCACCTAACAGTTGCCTTGTCCATTCCATACTTAGTCATTTTTTCAATAAGGATTGTATGAGAGACTTTGTCAAATGCTTTGCTGAAGTCAAGATATACTATATCTACAGCATTTCCTTGATCCACCCAATCAGTGATACCGTCATAGAAGGAAATTAAGTTAGTCTGACATGACTTATCAGTTACAAACCCATGCTGACTCTGTTTAATCACTTCATTCTTATCCAGGTATTGACATACATGTTGTTTAATAATTTGTTCAAAGATCTTTCCTGGTATAGAAGTCAGACTCACCGGCCTATAGTTGCCTGGGTCCACCTTCTTCCCCTTTTTGAAGATAGGAACAACATTTGCTCTTCTCCAGTCTTCTGGCACTTCTCCTGTTCTCCAAGAATTTTCAAAGATTATGGAGATTGGTTCAAAAATTTCTTCTGCTGTCTCCTTTAGTACTCTGGGGTGTAATTCATCTGGACCTGGAGACTTGAATTCATTTAGGTTAGCTAAGTGTTTCCTCACTATCTTTCTGTTTATAGATATCCTGGATTCTTCTATTCCATTAATAGGACAGTGAATAACAGTTGATGTTGCATTTCCTTTCCGAGAGAAAACAGATGCAAAATAGGAATTTAAAAGTTCAGCCTTCTCAACATCCTGTCTTACCATTTCATCATTTTCATCCTGTAAAAATACTATAGCATCTTTGACTTTTCTTTTACTTTTGACATATCCCCAAAATCCTTTATTATTGCTTTTGACATCTCTTGCAAGCCTCAGTTCATTTTCAGCTTTAGATAATCTGATTTGTGCCCTGCAGGTTCTGCAGACAGCATTATATTCTTCTTTAGATATGCCTCCCTCTTTCCATTTTATAAACATTTTTTTCTTCCTTTTTAGCATGTGCTTAAGTTCTGTGTTCATCCATCCTGGTTTCCTTAAATGCTTCCTATTCTTCCCTCTTTTCGGAATTGTTAACAACTGTGCATTGAGAATTTCATTTTTCAAGATTTCCCATCCTTCCTGGACATTTTTGTCTTTAAGGATATCCAGCCATTGGATCCCTCCAATTCTCTTTCTGAATCCCTTAAAATCTGCCTTTCTGAAATCTAACCTTGACGTCTGAGTCTTCACAGGTCTTCCACCTCTAGTTATCCAAAATTCTAAAATAGCATGGTCGCTACCTCCTAGGGTCCCAGCCACTTTTACCTCCTCAACCATTTCCTCCCTGTTTATAAGGATTAGATCCAAGGTAGCAGTTCCCCTTGTTTTCTCCCTTACCTTTTGGAAGATAAAGTTGTCAGCAAGAGAGGATAAGAATTTCCTTGACCTGTTAGTTTTGCCTGAGAGAGATTCCCAACAAATGTCTGGATAGTTGAAATCTCCCATGACAACCATGTCATATTTTTTGGAGAACTTAGCCATCTGATGCATAAAGAGTTCATCTATATCTTCGGCTTGCACAGGCGGCCTGTAGTAAATGCCTACAATGGTGTCCTTTCCATTGTTCTGTCCTTGTATTCTTACCCAAACAGTTTCCACAGAACTCCCAGTCTCTGAAGCTTCAATCTCTGTGCAGATATACGCGTTTCGAACATACAATGCGACACCCCCTCCTCGTTTATCAAGTCTGTTTCTTGCAAATAAGTTGTATCCTTCTAGTCTTGTATTCCAATCATGTGTATTGTCCCACCAAGTTTCAGTGATTCCAATGACATCATATTTCTTTTCCTGTGTTAGTAGTTCCAATTCTCCTTGTTTGTTGCCCATGCTTTGTGCATTAGTATAGAAACATTTTAGTTTGTGATTGGTTTCTCTTTCTCCAATATTTTTATTAATTAGATTCTTTCGTCTTTGTTCTTCCTTTCCACTTCTAATAGCAGAGTTCTCAATAGCATTTGTCAGGTGTATGGCTTTTTCTGGTCTTTTGCTTCCCTTCCCATGTTGTTCTAGTTTAAAGCTCTCCTTACAAGTGTAGCAAGGCGACTTCCAAATACATGCTTTCCAGTCTTCGTAAGGTGCACCCCATCTCTAGCAAGTAGTCCATCGTATAAGTAGTTCACTCCGTGATCCAGAAATCCAAATCGTTGCTGACGGCACCATCGACGTAGCCAGTTGTTCACCTGCAGAATCTTATTCCACCTCCTTGTTCCATGGCCATCCACTGGGAGGATGGAAGAGAAGACCACCTGCGCTCCCAGTTCTTTCACTTTCTTGCCTAAGTCTTCAAAGTCTCTGCAGATGGTTTCCAGGTCGATAATTTCCTGTCGGCTCTGGTCAATTTTTCTTTGAAGTAATTCGCCAGATCGTCAGCTCGAAGCTCTGTGGTTGGGGCCTGTACTCTTGGGTTGAGTAAAGAATGAAAAGTTTCAAAGAGACGTTTAGGGTTATTGGACAGTGAGGTGATGAGGGTGTTGAAATAGATTTGTTTTGAGAGGTGAAGGGCAGTATTGTATGTTCGAAGCATAAACTTATAATGCGTGAAATCTTTGTGTAGATTGGATTTTCTCCACAGACGTTCGGCGCACCTGGAGCACCGCTGCAGGAAACGTGTTTGCAGGATGTACCAGGGTTATTGCCATCTGTGTTGTGGTGTTCTATGTATAGGAGGTGCAAATTCATCCAGGGCACTTTGAAGTGTTTCATTGTAATGCTTCAATGCAGAATCAGGACATGAGAGGGAGGAGATAGGGGCTAATGAAGACTGCAAGTTCTTCATAAGTTTCTGGGTGTTAATGGCCTGTATGTTTATATAAGTATGGACAGTGGGGGTGACCTGAGCGGCCTGGCAATTCTTGATAGAGAATGAAAGAAGGTTGTGGTCAGAGAGAGGGAGAGGGGAGTTTGCAAAATCATCCACTGCACAAAGCCAAGAGAAGACCAAGTCGAGGGAGTTTCCATCTTCATGCATTGGAGAATTAGTAAGCTGCAAAAGGCCAAACGAGGAGGTTAGAGATAAAAGGTGAGTAGCAGATGGGGAGAGAGGAAGAGCAATGGGGATGTTGAAATCGCCCATGATAAGGATAGGGATGTCACATGAGAGAAAATGTGGAAGCTAAGTGGCAGAATGATCCAGAAACTGAAAGGATGGGCCGGGAGAATGATACACCACCGCCACTCGCATGGAAAGGGGGTGTAGAGTCTGACGGTATGGACTTCAAAAGAAGGGAAGACAAGTGAGGGTACTTGTGGGATAACCTGAAAGGTACATTTTGGTGATAGGAGCAGACCAACGCCTCCACCTGCTTTATTGTCTGATCTTGGGGTATGAGAGAAGTGTTGTCCACCATATGAAAGAGCAGCAGCAGCTGTAGTGTCTGAATGCTGGATCCAGGTTTCAGTAAGAGCCAGAAGGTTAAGAGAATTAGAAAGGAAAAAGTCACGAATGAAGGAGAGTTTGTTACACACTGAGCGAGAATTCCAAAGGGCACAATTAAGAGAGATAGATGGCAAGAAGGGAATATTAATAAGATTAGAGGGGTTCCTGAGTGTAGCAGTTGGGGGGTTTGACTTTCTATAACATAGGGGACCAGGGTTGGGAGCAATGTCTCCTGCGAGTAGGAGGAGGATAGAAAGAGTGAGCAGATGGTTAAGTGATTTGTGAGAGCGTCTCTGATGTTGAATAGTGGGACTGAATGGATCTGTGCAATTTAGCAATATGAAAAGAGCGTGAGTGCTATACATAGGGGATGAAATGAGTGAGGGGCCAATATGGATGGAGTGTAGAGAGTTAATGCCAGGGAGGTGGATGTGTGTGAATGCAGCTGCCAGGATATAAAGTGTTAACAGTAAGAAACTTTAAATTATATACTGTCTCTTGGATCCTTTACCGTAATCATCAGCAGTGAAGAAACCCAGCATTCTATCCTTACTACATGGTATATGACCTGAGTCGCGAAGCATGTCTTCTATAAACTCACCTTTGCAGTAGAGTTTAGCTGTTCTTTGTTCAGTTTGAAGCCTTTTTTCCCATCTAATTCTGTTACAGTTAATCATTATGTTTCATCCTACATACGAGGGGCTATCCAAAAGTAATGATAATCGGTTATTTCTATTGCACACAGAAATTAAAATAAAATGTTTTCTTCTCTCTTAGGTACCCACTAGTCCAGGAAAAAAAAATCACTTAAATAGACCACGATTCCCTGGAGCTACATTCATTTGAATATGAACTGCCAAGGAGTGAACATCAAAATGGAAAAAAACGAGCTCAGAGCTGTCATCAAATACCTCTGCTTGAAAAAAATGTCTACCAAAGACATACACAGCGACTTGGTGGAAACATTGGGGGACTCTTCTCCTCCATATTCCACAGTTGCACGCTGGGCCAAGGAATTTAAGCTGGGAAGAACATCGACGGAAGATGAACATCACGAAGGACGCCCATCCACGTCCCTCAATGAAGAAAGCGTGAAAAAAGTTGAAGAAGTTGTGTTGGCAGATCGAAGAGTGACTATCAGGCATGTAGCTGAGGTCACAGGGATCTCATATGGCAGTATTCAAAGAATCCTTGCAAAAGAATTGCATATGAGAAAAGGTCTCCGCGCGTTGGGTGCCAAAAATGTTAACCGACGAGCAAAAGAAGAAACGAGTTGACATTTCAATAGCAAATCTCGAAAAGTTCCAAGCGGACAAAGAGAATTTTTTGTCACGTTTTTTGACCATGGATGAGACCTGGATCCACCACTTTGATCCCGAAACTAAATAACAATCGATGACATGGAAACGAGCCGACAAACCGACGCCGAAGAAATTCAAAGTGTCAAGCTCAGCAGGGAAGGTTATGGCGTCCTTTTTTGGGACGCTACAGGAATTATTATGGTGGACTATTTGGAGAAGGGAGCCACTATTACGGGCTCCTACTACGCAGAACAAATAAGAAGATTGCGGGAGGCTATCAAGGAGAAAAGGGCGCAGCAAACTGCGGGCTGGAGTGCTGTTTCACCAAGATAACGCACCGGCTCACAAAGCTGCAGTTGCCATGGCTACCATTCAAGAAGCGGGCTTTGAACTGGTGGAACACCCCCCTATTCGCCAGATCTAGCCCCCCAGTGACTTCTTTCACTTTCCTCGGCTCAAGGAACACCTTCGGGGCAAGAAATTTGACAACAATAGCGACGTGATAACCGCTGTTGGGGAGATTTTTGAGGGTCAAGATCAAGAATTTTTTCGAAGGGAATTCTAAGTTTAGAAAAGAGATGGACTAAATGTATAGACTTGTTAGGAGACTATGTAGAAAAATAAAATTTTTTTTTACTATATTCATTGTGTTTATTATTGATTATCATTACTTTTGGATCGCCCCTCGTATGTAGATCATCGCTAACTGTTTTGTATAACTGGTTTGTTCTACACTTAACTATAATCCAACAAAACTGCTGATTTTGGACAAGGGCACCTAAAAAAAATGATGTTGAAGGCAAAAGGAAGTTACATCAAATATTACTTTGATTTAGATTTAGCTTTTGTTCATTCTCTTTGCTAATTGATAAAAATAAACTTTTAACACTCTATTTTTGAAAGCATTCTTACTTTGCAGCAGTTTTTACACCTCCTGAAACTTTTGCACAGTACTATATAAGACGTATAATGTTGATATCACTAAACAGCTGTTTACTCATCTCTATTGAATATATACTTTTTGATATGCATTTATTTTAGAAAAATCAGCTGCAAACTTCTCTCACATGGTTCCAGGATGTAGTAAAACAAGTCTGTAAAACTTTGTGCTACATTGTATATTTCATTTTTAACTATAATTAATGTGTCTATTAGAGTTGAGCGGCTCTTCCAAAATACTATTTGGATAGATTCACTCAGTTCAGGGGGGAAATTTAATTTGCATTAAATAAGTTTAATGAAAGCAAATCAGCAAGGAAAGGGTTTAAAAAAATGTTATGCTCACCTGTTTTTGGCTCTATCTCCAAATTTGCTCATATCTACTGTATATATAGACATGACAATAAGAATATCATGCTGTAAAATATTCCAAAACTAATATGTGTCTTGATGATAGGTGGACTCGAAATGTGCTTGAAAAAAGGATCTGTAGTGACCCAGTCCAGAGTGTGTCCGTCCCTTTAAAGGGAATCTGTCACCCCTTTTTTGAGATATCATATAATGATATCATTCAATTGTGTCACATAAGGATTCTCTTAGTACTTTTGCTTCCCCCTGACCCCGCACCTTTCATGCATAAATACCTTTTTTATATCAGTTCAGATGTATGTAAACTACCGCTGTCGGGTCCGCTGGGCGGGGCTTATTCACCTGCTCCCCCCTCCCTGTCTTGCTCTACGTATTTCTTCTTGTGTAGTGCAAGACAGGGAGGGGGGGGCAGTTGAATAAGCCCCGCCCAGCGGACCCGACAGCGGCAGTTTACATACATCTGAACCGATATAAAAAAGGTATTTATGCATGAAGGGTGCGTTGTCAGGGGGAAGCAAAAGTACTAAGAGAATCCTTATGTGACACACAATTAAATTATATCATTATATGATATCTCAAAAAAGGGGTGACAGATTCCCTTTAAGTAATCCTGAATTGTGAGTAGCTTCTGTACACTACTGCTCACTCTCTAACTGGCCCTCTACATTATTCCCTGCATTTGTGAGCTGTAATTCTTTATTTCTAGTCACCTCCTTTTCAGATGCAATGCATTTCTCGTTTGCTGTGTCCTGGTGCCATCTAATGGTGAAAGTGTACAATGACGCTTAATTATTGTTTTGTAAGGATCTGAGATGTGAATTCGGTCTCCTTTTGGCCAGCTCCTAGTCACATGGTCAATAGGAGGAGCTGTTTTCCAGGTCTAGAATGTTTTGAGGGATGCCTTCAGGGAGAGCAGAACACACGTGGAGGATGTTTTTACCTCAAGATCTCCTGCAGGCCTAAAAGCCTGAATTCCCTCTAACCTGTACAGACATTATTCTAATGTTTTTCTGACTGGATTCACCACAGTTTTTACATTCACCTATAAGTACTTGTGCGCATGCTGTGACACACTGTGGAGATAACCCCGGATACAGGTCTGTAACCTGTAATGACTTTGTCTACCTCCTTGTGTAAACTACCAAAAGACACTGTCCAGTGCTCTTAAAGCTCCAGACCCCAATCACATCTCAGTATCTAAGTGTGAACTGTAATTGCTGTGGACTACCCATGAGAGACTGTTGTATATTTGTTCCAAGTTATAATTCCTGCTGAAGTAAAAGCAACTGTTATCCCCGAGACCGGTGTGTGCCATAGTTCCTTTGGCTATGGATACCGTGTGGGGGTGGATAACAGGGAACATTTGGTCAGGTCATAACAGATCCACACTGAAAGCTTCAGTTACTGGTGCGCCTTAATGCAGACTCCTACCCTACAATGTCTCTAAACTGATGGCTGTGCATGCAGCTGGGTGCTCCATGGATTTCAGACTATTCCATCTTAAATGACATGTAATAGAAACTGGAGCATCTCATGATGTCTCCAAACTAATGGTTGTATGTATTGAGTGACATGAAGGTTTTATAGATAAATGGTCCTAGCAAGACGTCTGGCAAGTACTTGACCGCTTATTCACCGATGTGAATTGGATTTTTCTATACCTTATGTTATCCTTGAAGAAAAAGGAAAATAACTACAGCATTGTTAAAAAGTTTTCATAGGTGTGTGTCCCTTTATTACGTGGATACATTGAGTATGTAGGAATCAGGATAGATCATCAATATGAAAATGATGGGGGTCCGACACTAGGCACCTCGAGTGTTTACCAGTCACAGAGCTTCTAGAAGTAAACCGTATATCGAGATGGCACACCACCGCTCTGCATACATTGTAGTGGTTTTTCTCAGGGGACTACACCTAAGCTTCCATTAAAGTGAAAGGGAAAATTGTAAATGTTTTGTATTCTTTACGCTAAGACAAAAAAAGTGGTGTAACGTAATAAATAAGTAAACTATTGAGATCATTTAATAAAGAAATGAGAGGTGTTAGCATGATATAGTATTTTATTGCATAAAAGCATTCTAAAACACATGGCAGCACTAGACTTAATAAAAAATAGGTGAAAAATAAGTTCCTCTCAACTTTTATCACTTTTTGAAGGCTTTCACATGTGATGTTACAGAGAATGTGAATGTTTCGGTCCACAAAGCCAGGTAAATATATTGTATTGTAAGATCCAAACCTGCCAAAGTGTTGATTCAAATATCAATATAGAATATAATCTTCTTTAAAATAAGGCAAAAAAAAGTCCCAAAAACAAAACATTGACAACTTAAACACTGACAGAAGGGATTCTAGACTTTCAAATGCAAGAAAAAGCAAATTCTTAGCGCTAATAAGAAGGACAAAACATGTTTAAGAAAGACAGAGGACAACCATTCTCCTTGATCGATGTGATCTTAGTCTATTTACACAATATGTCTGAGTGTTCGAAGTACATGTAAACAGTTAATAATATTATTATTAAGATCCTTGGCAATGTATTGGCATGCATTTAAAAATACTTAAACGCTCTAAAAACTGAAAAGTTCACTTGTCCTCAGGCACCTACAGGATATTGAAGATGGTTTTCCCTACAGCATACCATGGCTGGCCAAATCTTATTCCTGTGTTCAAGTATCTATGGAAAACATGTCCAAGTAGATAAAGTGCAAAGTCTTTAAAGTTTATATAAGCAGTGGTTAGGCCTCTGTGCAAAAATAAATCATATATACAGTAAATACATTTCAGCACTCAGAACAATCAGCGTTGTAGTGTTCAGATATTTCTTGCTCTCCATAAAATATAGGTAATTATACACGTAAGAAAATAAGATTCGTGTCTACTGTGTATCAAGTGCAGAGCAGATCATTAGTTAGAATATACTTTGGTTAATGTAAATTTAGTAATAATACTCATGGCTTAGCATAAGACCAGCATTTTGTTCAGTACATTCTGCTGGTTTGGTAGAGGACAGTTCGCACAGATGATGTACTGCACACACACAGATGTAAGCCTTGTAGCTGACGCATTGATAATGGCGCTATTGGAGGAATAATCATATCCTCACACTTAGGGTCCATCTGTATCTGCGTCCCTTTTTGTGCATAAATAACTGACTTTATGAACGTAGAACAATGTGAAGTTAAATATAAATTACATTTTTATCATTTTAATAGTACACAGGTACATTGATGACTATAACGTATAAATATAATGTACAAACATCTACGAACGTGCCCTGAATCCTTTACTCGAGGTATAGTATTGCATTATGACAGTATATGACTTTCTGGCTTTTCATGCCCAGTAACATTTCTTAGATTTATGAAATATACATTAAATGAGTACTGTACTATCAGCAGGTCTGCATGACTGTGTGTGTGCACATTGTAGATTCAGACTGAGGTCAACAAAACCACAAGTGAAGACATATGGTGAAAAGGAGTAAAGAGTCATGAGTGAAACCTTAGATTAATAAAACCCCTTTACCCCCAAGGGTGGTTTGCACGTTAATGACCGGGCCAATTTTTACAATTCTGACCACTGTCCCTTTATGAGGTAATAACTCTGAAACGCTTAAATGGATCCCGGTGATTCTGACATTGTTTTCTCATGACATATTGTACTTCATGTTAGTGGTAAAATTTCATTCAAATAACTTGCGTTTATTTGTGAAAAAAATGGAAATTTGGCGAAAATTTTGCAATTTTCCAAATTTGAATTTTAAATCTCAGAGATATGGCACACAAAAACCTTAATAAGTTACATTTCACATATGTTTACTTTACATCAGCACAATTTTGGAACCAACATTTTTTTTTGTTAGGAAGTTCTAAGGGTTAAAAGTTGACCAGCGAGTTCTCATTTTTGCAACATCATTTTATTTTCATGGGCCACATCACATTTGAAGTCACTTTGAGGGGTCTATATGATAGAAAATATCCAAAAGTGACACCATTCTAAAAACTGCACCCCTCAAGGTGTTCAAAACCACATTTAAGAAGTTTATTAACCCTTCAGGTGCTTCACAGGAATTTGTGGAATGTTTTAAAAAAATGAATATTTAACTTTTTTCACAAAAAAAATTACTTCAGGTCCAATTTTTTTATTTTACCAAGGGTAACAGGAGAAACTGGACTGCAAATGTTATTGTGCAATTTGTCCTGAGTATGCTGATACCTGATATGTGGGGGGGACCACTGTTTCGGCGCATGGCAGAGCTCAGAAGGGAAGGAGCGCCGTTTGACTTTTTCAATGCAAAATTGACTGGAATTCAGATCGGACGCCATGTCACATTTGGAGAGCCCCTGATGTGCCTAAACAGTGGAAACCCCCCACAAATGACAACGTTTTGGAAACTAGACCCCCCAAGGAACTTATCTAGATGTGTGAAGAGCACTTTGAACCCCCAAGGGCTTCACAGAAGTTTATAATGTACAGTTGTAAAATTAAAAAATCACATTTTTTCCACAAAATGATCTTTTCACCCCCAATTTTTACTTTCCCAAGGGTAACAAGACTGTAAAAATTATTGTGCAATTTGTCCTGAGTATGTTGATACCCCACATGTGGGGGTAAACCACTATTTGGGCGCATGGCAGAGCTCGGAAGGGAAGTAGCGTCATTTGACTTTTTTGGCTGGAATTGGGATTTGACGCCATGCCGCGTTTGGAAAGCCCCTGATGTGCCTAAACAGTGGAAACCTCCCACAAGTGACCCCATTTTGGAAACTAGACCCCCTAAGGAACTTATCTAGATGTGTGGTGAGGACTTTGAACCCCACAGTGCTTCACAGAAGTTTATAACGCCCGAGCGTGAAAATAAAAAAATTATATTTTTTCCACAAACATGAGCTTTAAGTCCCCAAATTTTTTATTTTCCCAAAGGTAACAGGAGAAAATGAATCCCAAAAGTTGTTGTCCAATTTGTCCTGAGTATGCTGATACCCCATAAGTGGGAGAAAACTACTGTATGGGGACACATCAGGGCTCGGAAGGGAAGTAGTGACGTTTTGGAATGCAGACTTTGATGGAATGGTCTGCGGGTGTCATGTCGCGTTTGGAGAGCCTTTGATGTGCCTAAACTGTTGAAACTCCCCACAAGTGACCGCATTTTGGAAACTAGACCCCCCACGGAAATTATCTAGTTGTGTGGTGAGCACTTTGAATACCCAAGTGCTTCACAGAAGTTTATAACGCCCGGGTGTGAAAATAAAAAAATCACATTTTTTTCCACAAAAATGATATTTTTACGGGACAAGATGACGTTTTCTGCTGTACCATGGATATTTATATGCGTCTTTTTGATCGTGCCTTATTGCACTTTTTGTTCGGCGGTATGATAATAAACCATTATTTTTTGCTTTGTTTTTTTATTTACATTTTTTAAGGGGTTTGCTAAAGGGGTTAACTAATGGGACAGTTTTAAAGGGCGGGTCATTATAGATGCGGCGATACTAAATATGTGTACTTTTATTGTTTTTTTATATTTTCAAAAAATGAAATTATTAGGGAATATTTTTTTTTAATTTATTTAGCGATTTTTTTAAAATTATTTTTACACTTTTTTTTTACTTTATTATACTGTCCCAGGGGGGACATCACTGTCATGTGACAGATCACTGATCTGTCACAACACAGATCGCTGTGACAGATCAGCGATCTGTCACAGGCATTGAAGCAGAATTCCTCATGAGGAAGCCAGCTCCCTGCAAGCCCCCGAAGGTCCCCATCACCATATTGGATCCGGGGACCTGCAGGGAAGAGGCCCCCACAGCAGTGCTGCACATCGCGCTGCTGTGGAGGTCGCAGGGAAGCACGTGTTTGATCGCAGTGTGCCAGGGGTTAACGTGCCGAGGGCGGTCCGTGACTGCCCCTGACACATAGTGCCAGGTGTCAGCTGTGATAATCAGCTGACTCCCAGCCACGATCAGCGCCTCTGATCGCTTAGACGTACTATCCCATCCCCGGTCATAGGGGCCCAGGTACCGTGGATGGGATAGTACGTCTAATGTCGGGAAGGGGTTAAAATACTACCTTCTACTTTGATGACAGCTTTACATCCCATTGCATTCTCTCATGCAGCTTCATCATGTAGTCACCTGGAATGTCCTTCTAACAATCTTGAAGGAGCTTCCAGAGGAGTTGTGTACTTGTTGGCTGCTTTGCCTTTACATTACTATCCAACTCAATTAGGTTGAAAGTTGAATAATTATGGAGGCCATGCTATCTGACACCCCGCTCAATCCTTCTCCTTCTTGGTTACAGCTCTTCCGTAGCCTGGAGGTCTTTTTCCCAAAATAATGGTCCCACTAGATCCCACAAATCTGGTTTCACATGTGTTTCTTTACTCCATGTTTCAATGTGTCTTTCTTTATGGTTTTGCTGCTTAGAGTCTCAATTGACAATGTTCACATCACATTGCAATAAGAAAAAGAAAAACCAGTGGATGAACTGATCAAATCATTATACCAGCACTATATATATAATGTACATGAATATCAACTAGCTGTTACATATTTGCCTTTAATTCCAGTTGCTGTATACAAATTAATTGTCTTGTAGCTATATCTCCGGTAGCTACAAGCTTAGGTAGCTGCCATATAAGTCAATGTCCGACCCCCACATTTGAGTTGATAGACCCTTATGCAGGGCTACTATCAATTACATTTAGGGAACTAATTCAATACAGTTTCAATTAGAATCAATCAAGAAGTCCCAATAGTCTGTCAGAGGATGACACTGGAGACAGCTTACTCATAGTGATTTCAAGGGAACCTGTGCCACTGAACATGCTGTCAGATTTGCTAGAAGCACAATGCTAAAGTTGCTAAAGACTGAGGCTAGTTTCACACTAGCGTATCTTCACGCAGCACACGGTGCCGCTAAGCCCCTCCCCCTGCCGCGCCCCCTCCGGTCATCTCCTCCCTACTATCGCACACGCTGTATGCGATCTGCGCACCGTATCTTTAGCATAGGGTGCGCAGACTGTGCGCTGGCCGTGCGCTAGTTGGATTTTGCGTGCGCTGCGCCCTTTTGATGGTGCGCCGGTGTGCGCCGAACGCACCATGTTGCATTTTGGTGCACTCGGCGCACCATCAAAAGGGCGCAGTGCACGCAAAATCCTACTAGCGCACGGCCAGCGCACAGTCTGCGCACCCTATGCTAAAGATAGGGTGCGCAGATCGCATGCTGTGCTGTGCGATAGTAGGGAGGAGATGACCGGAGGGGGCGCGGCAGGGGGTGGGGCTTAGCGGTGCCGTGCGCTGCGTGTAGATATGCTAGTGTGAAACTAGCCTGAGAGAAGCTAAGTTGATTTATACATAACTTTGAGGGGCAAAAATGTGCAAAAATTGTACTTTATTCATTGAAACCAATGATCTATCTGTGCTTAGCAGTCAAATAGGTCTTCCTAATTAGTGATTGACAATCTTTCATGTATAATCATGCACATAGGATATCTGTCATACACTTATTAAAGGCAACCTGTCAGCAGGATTGTGGACAGTAACCCACAGTGTCAGGTCAGCGCCATTATACTGATTATAATGATGAAATCCGTCTTGTGGTTGTGGTTTAATCTTTATTTTCAGTTTTTAGTTAATGATATGCTCGTGCCCCAGGGTGGCCTGTGTGGGTCTTTATGTGGTGTTCTGATTAGCTATTCATCTGTATGGCTTCACCGACACCATGATAGTGGAAACTATTTTTTTTTCTAGTAAGATACTGCACAAGCAACGGTGGCACTATGGTGTATCGGTGATGACCGATAGCTGCTACTGCGCAGGCCCCGGCAGTGCCAATTTGGAGGAGACATTTTTAATGAATTTATTTATAGCACTAATTAACTTAATTATATGTATATTATACATGCGATCATGCTGCAGCGCAGGTGTCGCCGAAAGTGATATTTTTTTCAATATATAGAATATTCATTATGTAAAACAGGGGGCAGGTCACTAAGGGATCGGTGACTAGTCATAAGTCCATACAGATGAATACCTAATCAGAGCACCACATGAAGACCCCTACACAGGCCATCCCAGACCACGAGTACATCATTAACTCAAAACTAAAAATAAAGATTAAACAACAACCAAAAATGACAAAGCAACTAGTCCTAAAGTGATTATGTCTTGCTAATAAAACAGTGATTTTATTGAAACAGCAACACAGGCTAGTAAGTGATATATTGCTGTAATCAAGGTCTCTGCACCTACATTATTCTGCTCTCGGATTACATAACAAAACATGCTGACAGATTCCATTTACAATATATACTCGTGTATAAGCCAAGTTTTTCAGCACTTTTTTTGTGCTGAAAATGCCCCCCTCGGCTTACACATTAGTCATTGTCCCAGAAAGACGGCGTGGAGGGGGAGCGGCAGGTCACAGAGGCAGGAGCCGGCGGCTAAAACCTGTGCCCACTGCTAAAGAGAAATGAATACTCACTGCACTGGCAGTGAATATTCATTTCTCTTATAGAGCGCACAGCTACAGTCACAGTCATCGGCTTCCAGCACACATCCTACTTACATTCCTGTGTGCCTTCGCTGCATCTCATTCATTCAAGTGCCAGCAGCTCTTCCTTTTCCGAGCGATCATGTGGCCCTGCTCATTAAGGTAATGAATATTCATACCTCTCCACTTCCACAGGCGTGGAGTGAATATTCATTAACTTAATGAGCGGGGCTACGTCATTGCTCAGCAGGAAGAGCTGCTTGCACCGGAAGGAGATGCAGCGAGGGCGTGCAGGAAGGTAAGTAGAATGTGTTTCTTTTTATAGGAACCATGCATACAAGGATAGGGGATAAGGAACCATGCATACAAGGACAGGGATGGGGGGGAGCCATGCATACCAGGATAGGGAAGAGGGGACAATGCATACCCAGCTTATACTTGAGTCAATAAGTTTACCCGTTTTTTTGTGGCAAAATTATGTGCCTCGACTTATACTCGGGTCGACTTATACTCGAGTGTATACGGTATTATTATTTAACATTTTAAAGTGACAGTGATATATTTATGGAAATACGTGATATTTATGATATTTATGGAAATACGTGAAGTGGAAAAACTTTTATGTTCACATACAGTATGACGATGCATTGGTTGAAGCCAATAGTCCTACTCTAAATGATCTGGTGAATTCTCAGAAAGAAGGCAAAAAGTCAACATTACTGCAAAGCTTAGCTCTTAAAAGGGTTGTTCAGACTAAATAGAAAAGTCTACATTTATTCTGTGTTAATGATGGCTGATGAATGGTGACAATAAGCGATTCGCACACTCATGATTCTCTTGTCCTCCACAAAGTGTGGGTGGGTGATCACCATGAGCATATGTATATAATTTGAACGTTTGCAGTCACATTGTGACTATGCTTTAGAGTTTAGTCGATATCTGCCCACAAATATGCAAATTACTACATCCATTCCATGGGGAATACAGGAGAATCCATACAGTATATGTATCGCACATTGTAGCAATTCGGCAATCTACAGTTCCAGAAAATGACTGCAACCTTTCCTTCTTAGACTTGAGGACCTCTTTTAACTTTTCCATATATGTTAAATTCAACCTAAAGGGAGGGGGAACACATGGTTAAGATTTGTACAAATGCTGATGTCCTTATTAACGTTTTGGGGTATCAGATCTCTAGATAAATGGCAGTCAAAGACACAGTGCTGGGTCTAAATGTACAAAAATGCTCTGGTCCGGGGGCTCAACGACCTCTGAAGGTAATCGGGGCCTATGACATCTTAAAGTAGGCAATGTAAGATAATAATAGTGTTACTTTGTAGACAGCAAGTTCAATTCTAAACTCAAGTTCAGTGGAATGAATGCACCATGACATTACTAAAAGCGGAGAAAATACAAGTACATTGATGGTGTATTTTACAGAATGCTTAAATGAGAACAGTACTTTAAACAGACTTTGGATAAATCAATATTATAAAGTTATTATAAGAATCTTTGCAGTATATATGTTATAAAAACAATATGTCTCTTTCTTTCTTTCTCCACTTATAAGCCACCTTTTCATCTCACTCCTGACTCCTCAACTCAAAATTCAATAACTTTTGCTCTTTACAAGTGTGTCAGGTTGCACAGTATATTTAGACCTATATGGAAAAGAGAGGAGTGAGGAGGAGAGCAGCAGAGTGAGAATCCGTGTAAGAGGCAGAGAGATGGATCGTAGATAGTTTATGCCAGCGCTGGATTCACAGCTACAAACCACAGTACTGCAATATAAATTCCTCCATGTCTCTGCTGTTTTTCTCTGCATAATACTAAAGGAAAAAAAAGAGCTGGAATCCTTCTTTCTTTGTGTTCAGGGTATAGGTGACATCCTAGCTGCTAGTCTCCAACCAGTAGCTCAGAGTCAATTGCAAAATAGAGATACAGCATGCACAGGGGAAAACTGGTGAAAAATGCAGGATACAAGTCATATAGTGACCAGAGATAATCTTAATCCTCATGTACACATGTACTATAGCTTGTTTTGAAAAGATACTTTAAAGCATAAATCCCCTTCAAAAAAGTTATCCAGGTTTTAAAAAAGTATGTATACTTTCTCTCAAAAACAGCTCCACCACATCTGACCATAAGTGCGATATTGCAGCTTAGGCCTCTTTCACACTTCAGTTTTTTGCATCAGTCAAAATCCGCCAAAAGGAGAGAGAGAGAGAGAGAATTGCGGATCCGTTTTTTTCAAAACCTGGCGGATTGTGACTGATTGTAAAAAACTGAAGTGTGAAAGAGGCCTTAGAGTCACTTCACGTTGGCGATCTGTAATACCAGACACAACTGAGAATAGACATGGAACTGTTTATGGATGAAAGTTGCTTGTTTTCTTCGATAGCATACAGCCAATTTAAAGAGAATCTGTCAACACGATTTTGCAATATAAAGTAAAGACATCAGCATAGGATGTTTTCTTCTTGAGACATAGGAGGGATGGTGCACCGGGTCTTCTCCTTCTTACACGACCAATCTGCCTGCCTCTGATGCTTGAATGACAGGTCATTGAAAAATCAGCCAGCCTGCCTCCTGTTTCAAATCTAGTGCTGATGTCATCATTGCTTTGGTTAGCGCATGTACAGATTAATTTCCAAGCTGTCTGCAATAAAATGGCGCAGAGCATGAACAGTGATCTCTAAAATGTTATTGAGATGAGATCTCATTTTGCGCATGTACCACCAACAGAACCATTTTATTATAGACCTGCTGAGAATTCAATCTGTGCATTCACCACCCGTGGCCTGGATGGCGCCATACCGGAGACAAGACACTAAAAAATCAGTGATTTGTTGTTCAAAGGGGCCGAACGAGGGGCTTGGACAGGTGGATAAGACCCTGGGAACAGTCCGGCCCCTGGCACCTAAATCTCATTAGAAGAATACTTCAAAAGCTGATAAAAAAACAAAGAAAGCAAATTTCTTCACGAAAGATATCAAATGAATCTAAATAACAGCGCCATTAAACCCATGTGTTTATTTTACATTTCAAAACCGTGCTGACAGTTTCTCTTTAAAATCAATGTGGAGTTCCCATTTAATAATGTTAATATATGCACATACAATCCAAGTTTATACCGAGTCAACCTTGACTTGATTATTGTTTGTTAACATCGGTGATGGCTTGCTCTTAAACTTCTCTGCTCCGTCATTAGAACTTTCCTGAAAGAACATCCTTGCAGTACAAATAGAGATGATTATCCTCTTGTATTCCCTCCTGAAGTTTTGGTTCAGGAGGCCATAAATTATGGCATTAAGGCAACTGTTGAAATATGCCATGTAATAACTGCCAACAAACAACCACTCCGGGATTTTAGGTAGAATTGTCTCTGGGTTCACAGCGACAGCCAAACCTATAAAGTTTAATGGGGCCCAGCAGACTGCAAATAACACAAATACCACAAACATTGTCAAAAAGTTCCTGAAGTCATGAGGTTTCAGTTTGGGCTTGTTGTCTGGTTTCACCCGACGTCTTACTTGAATAACCAAGATCCATATACGTAAGTAGCAAAAAGTTACAATGGTAATTGGGAGTATAAAATGGAAAAACACCACAGCTATGGTGTACGCTGAGCTAACAGACTGTGAGAACGTACAGGAGTAGATCCGGGCATCATATTGTAAAGATCCAACAAATAAATTTGGCACAATCGCAATGAATGTGAGCACCCAAATCAAAACCACATAGAATAATGAATTTTTGTCACTGTACAACTTGTCATATTTGAGGCTATGACAAATGTAGCAATAGCGATTGATTGCGACCCCAGCAATGTTGAATATAGATCCTATGACGCTTATTCCCATCAAGAATCCACTAATTTGGCAATGAAGGTATCCAAGGTTCCATCCTTTTCGAAATATTGATGTCACAACCAAGGGATATGGGTAAATGGCCACCACCAAATCAGCCACAGCCAGGCTTACGACAAATATATTCCCTGTAAAAGAAAAATGCAGCAATTTAGTTATCAAACTGATTTTAAGTCATGTGCATCATAATTAAGGTCTATGGGAAAAATTAATACTTTACATTTCATAATTAAACTTGTATGATGACCTCTTTCTCTGATTCTTTTGTACATATTAGAATTATGTTATGGAAGAAATCTCATAATTTTTAGTATTTACAAAATGGTAAGTATAAACCATAATTTTCTCTGTGTGACTCAGTCCTTGTCACTGCCTTAAAATACTTTTAATTTTTTAAAACAGATTTTGGCTCTCTTGCATTTTATTCCTGTGATTTAAGGTCTCCGTACAATCTTTTTTTATCAGCTAAAGTAAGTGTTGATTTGATGGGCCTAATTAAATTATTTAAAGGGGTTGTCCATTACCTGTAAAACATATTTTTTTTTTAATTAATTAATTAGTCCCTCTTGCAATATTAATAGCAAACACTCATGTCCTGCATAATAATGTCACACGAGCCCCAGGAGATCCAGTAATGACATTGTTGGAATGGCGCTGATGAGGTAGGTGAGTGTTAGGGTTGGCAGAAGGCACCAAATAAAATATAATGATAAGGTGCATTCGCAACCCTGGGTCCACCGTGCAGTGAGGGAGAAACCGCAGCTAGCACAATGGCGGAACAAGGCTGTGCGAAAACGTAAAAAGTTACACCACAGAGCGGTGCTATGAAGCAACGCAAAAAGGACTATACCCTGTTAGACTGCACAGGCGTATAGAAAAATACTAATTGGGGTCCCTATTACTTGACCCCCCAAGGAAGACTAAGCTGGTGGTCGACTCTGCTCTGACACACGGTGCGTCTGAGGACACCCGATGCAGATGCTAAGTTCAAACGGGAATTCCCACCCTACACTGCCTGTCTAGACCAACACTCACAGTGCTATTAGCGGCACACGTGCACACAAGGTGGTAAGTTAGCGACCAACACACCAAACACACATGATAGTAGCACACAAGCGTGCGCCATTGAGAGCTTTTTATACCTTGCTAAAGTCCAGACAGACAGGACCTTGCATGTGGACCAATCTGAAGCTGCCACATCACCAGAGCACCCGACATCCAAGCAACAATGGGAAGGCACCATATCATGGACATGCTCAGTAGGGCAAAATCTAGACTTTGGCTCCAGAGCACAGAGCTGCACTTGTAAACTATTAGTCACCATAGGCTTAGCTAGAGAGCCAGCAGTAACTACACATGCAGCATGAGCCTGGCAAAGGCGCTGGGAGCGAAGACTGTGCTGAGCAGTCATCCCAGCGGCTGAGACTGAATGGGAGACCACAGCACCAGACAAGGCTTGAGATCCATCGCTTGCAGTGGGAGAATCTTGGTACCTAACAGTGAGAATTGGCATTTTTTACTTTACAAGTGGAGCTAATTCATTTTAAAACAGGTTTACCAGGTAGTTGAAATCTGAACTGTAAAATTTATCATTTGTTCATTCGGCTGTCCTGTCCTTTCCTACTGCTCATCTATCCAAGTTGTTTTGCTCCTGTCTGAAAGTACAATCTCACCAGGGCATTAGTGAAAAGACAATGCATAGAAACTGAACACTGCATGTATATTGATGAAACTAAATCTGAGTAAAAGCAAAATGGGTGGGGGGGTTATAGAGAGGTCCACTAAAATACAATGAATGCCTGGACATAAAACAGTTACTTTGTGTGTATAAAGTCACGCTTGTACAGTTGTGGCCAAAAGTATTGACACCCCTGCAATTCTGTCAGATAGTACTCAGTTTCTTCCTGAAAATGATTGCAAACACAAATTCTTTGGTATTATTATCTTCATTTAATTTGTCTTAAATGAAAAAACACAAAAGAGAATGAAGCAAAAAGCAAAACATTGATCATTTCACACAAAACTCCAAAAATGGGCTAGACAAAAGTATTGGCACCCTCAGCCTAATACTTGGTTGCACAACCTTTAGCCAAAATAACTGCGACCAACCGCTTCCGGTAACCATCAATGAGTTTCTTACAATGCTTTGCTGGAATTTTAGACCATTCTTCTTTGGCAAACTGCTCCAGGTCCCTGATATTTGAAGGGTGCCTTCTCCAAACTGCCATTTTTAGATCTCTCCACAGATGTTCTATGGGATTCAGGTCTGGACTCATTGCTGGCCACCTTAGAAGTCTCCAGTGCTTTCTCTCAAACCATTTTCTAGTGCTTTTTGAAGTGTGTTTTGGGTCATTGTCCTGCTGGAAGACCCATGACCTCTGAGGGAGACCCAGCTTTCTCACACTGGGCCCTACATTATGCTGCAAAATTTGATGGTAGTCTTCAGACTTCATAATGCCATGCACACGGTCAAGCAGTCCAGTGGCAGAGGCAGCAAAGCAACCCCAAAACATAAGGGAACCTCCGCCATGTTTGACTGTAGGGACTGTGTTCTTTTCTTTGAATGCCTCTTTTTTTCTCCTGTAAACTCTATGTTGATGCCTTTGCCCAAAAAGCTCTACTTTTGTCTCATCTGACCAGAGAACATTCTTCCAAAACGTTTTAGGCTTTTTCAGGTAAGTTTTGGCAAACTACAGCCTGGCTTTTTTATGTCTCAGGGTAAGAATTGGGGTCTTCCTGGGTCTCCTACCATACAGTCTCTTTTCATTCAGACGCCAACAGATAGTACGGGTTGACACTGTTGTACCTTCGGACTGCAGAGCAGATTGAACTTGTTTGGATGTTAGTCGAGGTTCTTTATCCAACATCCGCACAATCTTGCGTTGAAATCTCTTGTCAATTTTTCTTTTCCGTCCACATCTAGGGAGGATAGCCACAGTGCCAGGGGCTTTAAACTTCTTGATGACACTGCGCACGGTAGACACAGGAACATTCAGGTCTTTGGAGATGGACTTGTAGCCTTGAGATTGCTCATGCTTCCTCACAATTTGGTTTCTCAAGTCCTCAGACAGTTCTTTGGTCTTCTTTCTTTTCTCCATGCTCAATGTGGTACACACAAGGACACAGGACAGAGGTTGAGTCAACTTTAATCCATGTCAACTGGCTGCAAGTGTGATTTAGTTATTGCCAACATCTGTTAGGTGCCACAGGTAAGTTACAGGTGCTGTTAATTACACAAATTAGAAAAGCATCACATGATTTTTCGAACAGTGCCAATACTTTTGTCCACCCTCTTTTCTATGTTTAGTGTGGAATTATATCCAATTTGGCTTTAGGACAATTATTTTTTTGTTTTTTCATTTAAGACAAATTAAATGAAGATAATAATACCAAAGAATTTGTGTTTGCAATCATTTTCAGGAAGAAACTGAGTATTATCTGACAGAATTGCAGGGGTGTCAATACTTTTGACCACAACTGTATATGATTACTCTTGAGATTTTTATTATTGCCATGGCAAACTGACCGTCTGCTATGATAAGTATCAAGCAACGTGGTGCAGGTACAGTAGATGTCATTGCAATGAAGGAACAAAAAGTGATTCAAACAGGTAGTCTGCTTTACACTCAGGTGTCTGACACCTTTCCTTTTACAAAGTTAGATCACTATGCTACAATGGAAACATGCTAAGTCACGTTCAATTTTCCAAGCAAGAATAGATGAAAATCCCTCAAACTAGAATTAAAAGACTCTTGTTTGGCAACAAAAATCATTTACAAGCTGTGATACTTTCAAAAGGAGATGATACTGGGTTCTAACCATGCAGAGTGCCCAAACTTTTGTATTGGACCACTTTCCTCTCTTTAATTTTTGAAATATAAAAAAGAATATATATATATATATATATATATATATATATATATACAGTATATATATATATATAAATATATATATTATATATATATATATGTATTGGTCTACAATACCAAGGAAATATGTAGGCCTTTTAGAGATCATTTCATCTTCAACTCGCTTAACTCTTCACAATAACAGTCATTTTCACCAGGGATGCCCAAAGTTATACATGCCACTGTATGTACAGTTGTGGCCAAAAGTATTGACACCCCTGCAATTCTGTCAGATAATACTCAGTTTCTTCCTGAAAATGATTGCAAACACAAATTCTTTGGTATTATTATCTTCATTTAATTTGTCTTAAATGAAAAAACACAAAAGAGAATGAAGTAAAAAGAAAAACATTGATCATTTCACACAAAACTCAAAAAATGGGACAGACAAAAGTATTGGCACCCTCAGCCTAATACTTGGTTGCACAACCTTTAGCCAAAATAACTGTGACCAACCGCTTCCGGTAACCATCAACGAGTTTCTTACAATGCTCTGTTGGAATTTTAGACCATTCTTCTTTGGCAAACTGCTCCAGGTCCCTGATATTTGAAGGGTGCCTTCTCCAAACTGCCATTTTTAGATCTCTCCACAGGTGTTCTATGAGATTCAGGTCTAGACTCATTGCTGGCCACCTTAGAAGTCTCCAGTGCTTTCTCTCAAACCATTTTCTAGTGCTTTTTGAAGTGTGTTTTGGGTCATTGTCCTGCTGGAAGACCCATGACCTCTGAGGGAGACCCAGCTTTCTCACACTGGGCCCTACATTATGCTGCAAAATTTGTTGGTAGTCTTCAGACTTCATAAGCCATGCACACGGTCAAGCAGTCCAGTGCCAGAGGCAGCAAAGCAGCCCCAAAACATCAGGGAACCTCTGCCATGTTTGACTGTAGGGACCGTGTTCTTTTCTTTGAAAGCCTCTTTTTTTCTCCTGTAAACGCTATGTTTATGCCTTTGCCCAAAAAGCTCTACTTTTGTCTCATCTGACTAGAGAACATTCTTCCAAAACATTTTAGGCTTTTTCAGGTAAGTTTTGGCAAACTCCAGCCTGGCTTTTTTATTTCTCGGGGTAAGAAGTGGGGTCTTCCTGGGTCTCCTACCATACAGTCCCTTTTCATTCAGACGCCGACGCATAGTACGGGTTGACACTGTTGTACCCTCAGACTGCAGGGCAGCTTGAACTTGTTTGGATTTTAGTTTAGGTTCTTTATCCAACATCCGCACAATCTTGCGTTGAAATCTCTTGTCAATTTTTCTTTTCCGTCCACATCTAGGGAGGTTAGCCACAGTGCCATGGGCTTTAAACTTCTTGATGACACTGCGCACGGTAGACACAGGAACATTCAGGTCTTTGGAGATGGACTTGTAGCCTTGAGATTGCTCATGCTTCCTCACAATTTGGTTTCTCAAGTCCTCAGACAGTTCTTTGGTCTTCTTTCTTTTCTCCATGCTCAATGTGGTACACACAAGGACACAGGACAGAGGTTGAGTCAACTTTAATCCATGTCAACTGGCTGCAAGTGTGATTTAGTTATTGCCAACACCTGTTAGGTGCCACAGGTAAGTTAGAGGTGCTGTTAATTACACAAATTAGAGAAGCATCACATGATTTTTCGAACAGTGCCAATACTTTTGTCCACCCTCTTTTTTATGTTTGGTGTGAAATTATATCCAATTTGGCTTTAGGACAATTCTTTTTGTGTTTTTTCATTTAAGACAAATTAAATGAAGATAATAATAACAAAGAATTTGTGTTTGCAATCATTTTCAGGAAGAAACTGAGTATTATCTGACAGAATTGCAGGGGTGTCAATACTTTTGGCCACAACTGTAAATATAATACATTTCTATGAGCTTTTTTCCTTATCACCATAGACACACTTATGAGTATAATGTATAGAGTTCTGATAGTATCTGTTGTGACGGTCAGTTCTTGGAAGAGTTTGATAACACAACTAAATTGCTTCTTCTTTATTTTGCACAAAGAAATTCAAGCACAAAATGGAGTCTTGATCCAAAGTCTCTAAAATGGCTGATGTTCAGGAATAGGCTCAACTGTAATACAATTCCTTGTTCAGAGTTAGCTGCTCCAAAATGAATAATTCCCTGCAGAACTTAGATGTAAATTTCACCAATGATTTGGCAATGAATGTCTGCATAGTTAACACCAGGATGAAGATTAGCTGGAGAAAACCAATTTTATGTACACTACTAAAGAGTAGAATTGTGTAAAAGGGTAAAAAAGGTAAAAAAATAGCAGTACCTCCTCTTAAGGACTTGTCCAGCATTAGGGTATGTGCACATGCCATTTTTTTCAGGCGGATTTCACCTTAAACCCACCTGAAATAGGAATTGCTAAAAAAAATCAAAACTATTGAACATATTCATAGCAAAGCAAAAATAACTTGTAGAGCATATATTTTGTTTTTTGTCACTTGTTTTAACCAGCAGCTAAAAGAAGTAACCTGTTCATTGTTGAGGTGGCTTCCTCTTGGGAGCTGCTTGCTAATTAATATTAATATAAAAAAAGACTCAGACTGAAAAATGATGGAAAAAATTATCCAGGAGAAAACACGACCGGCATTTTATTGAAACATTTTCGTATTGAAAAACTTTGCAGGTATGCGGGTGACACTTTGTGCAAAAGCTGCTAACTAGAGTTGAGCGAAACGGGTCGAAAAATTTCAAAAGTCGCCGACTTTTGGCAAAGTCGGGTTTCATGAAACGAAACCCGACCCTAGGATGAGGTCGGCCACGAGGTCGGCGACTTACGCGCCAAAGTCGCGTTTCAAAAGTTTGTTTTGCGCTCTTTTTCAGCCAATCAGGATCCACGGACACTGTGGGCAACGTGATGACATAGGCACGGGTCACCACCATCTTTCAGAAGGGCATGCAAGTGATTGGATTGCTTTGGTGGGCGTCACAGGGGGTATAAAAGGGCGTGCATGCCGACCGCCATCTTACTTCTGCCGATCTCAGTATAGGGAGAGGTTGCTGCTGATTCTGTAAGGAGAGCGTTAGGCAGGGAAGAAGACAAAAAAACTGCTTCTGCTGCTAGCGATTTGGCCTGCACAACACACCAGTCACTGTGTGTGCAGTGCAAGGGGAGGCTATATTGTGGGGTATCAGTGGTGTTGGTTGTTGGGCTGCCTTTTAAGGCTTCCTGACAGGCTGGCATTGCTGTTTACCCACTGCTCTGCAAACTGCTTTTTTAAAAGCAATCCAATCTCCCTTATCCTCAAGTCACTTTTGTCACAGCTGTGCCATCGAGCCTGTGACATAGCGCTCAGATATCAGTGGGCCTCACACAATCCAAAAGTATCCAGTGTCCACAAGTGTCTGCAGAAATTCAAAATCTCCCTTATCCTCTAGTCACTTTGGTCACAGCTGTGCCATCGAGCCTGTCACATAGCGCTCAGATATTCATTGGGCCTCACACAATCCAAAAGTGTCCAGTGTCCACTAGTGTGAGAAGAAATTCAAAATCTCACTTATCCTCTAGTCACTTTGGTCACAGCAGTGCCATCGAGCCTGTCACATAGCGCTCAGATATTCATTGGGCCTCACACAATCCAAAAGTGTCCAGTGTCCACAAGTGTCTGCTGAAATTCAAAATCTCACTTATCCTCTAGTCACTTTGGTCACAGCTGTGCCATCAAGCCTGTCACATAGCGCTCAGATATTCATTGGGCCTCACACAATCCAAAAGTGTCCAGTGTCCACTAGTGTAAGAAGAAATTCAAAATCTCACTTATCCTCTAGTCACTTTGCTCACAGCAGTGCCATCGAGCCTGTCACATAGCGCTCAGATATTCATTGGGCCTCACACAATCCAAAAGTGTCCAGTGTACACTAGTGTAAGAAGAAATTCAAAATCTCACTTATCCTCTAGTCACTTTGCTCACAGCAGTGCCATCGAGCCTGTCACATAGCGCTCAGATATTCATTGGGCCTCACACAATCCAAAAGTGTCCAGTGTCCACTAGTGTGGGAAGAAATTCAAAATCTCACTTATCCTCTAGTCACTTTGCTCACAGCAGTGCCATCGAGCCTGTCACATAGCGCTCAGATATTCATTGGGCCTCACACAATCCAAAAGTGTCCAGTGTCCACTAGTGTGAGAAGAAATTCAAAATCTCACTTATCCTCTAGTCACTTTGCTCACAGCAGAGCCATTGAGCCTGTCACATAGCGCTCAGATATTCATTGGGCCTCACACAATCCAAAAGTGCCCAGTGTCCACTAGTGTGAGAAGAAATTCAAAATCTCACTTATCCTCTAGTCACTTTGCTCACAGCAGTGCCATCGAGCCTGTCACATAGCGCTCAGATATTCATTGGGCCTCACACAATCCAAAAGTGTCCAGTGTCCACTAGTGTGAGAAGAAATTCAAAATCTCACTTATCCTCTAGTCACTTTGCTCACAGCAGTGCCATCGAGCCTGTCACATAGCGCTCAGATATTCATTGGGTCTCACACAATCCAAAAGTGTCCAGTGTCCACAAGTGTCTGCTGAAATTCAAAATCTCACTTATCCTCTAGTCACTTTGGTCACAGCTGTGCCATCGAGCCTGTCACATAGCGCTCAGATATTCATTGGGTCTCACACAATCCAAAAGTGTCCAGTGTCCACAAGTGTCTGCTGAAATTCAAAATCTCACTTATCCTCTAGTCACTTTGGTCACAGCTGTGCCATCGAGCCTGTCACATAGCGCTCAGATATTCATTGGGCCTCACACAATCCAAAAGTGTCCAGTGTCCACTAGTGTGAGAAGAAATTCAAAATCTCACTTATCCTCTAGTCACTTTGCTCACAGCAGTGCCATCGAGCCTGTCACATAGCGCTCAGATATTCATTGGGCCTCACACAATCCAAAAGTGTCCAGTGTCCACTAGTGTGAGAAGAAATTCAAAATCTCACTTATCCTCTAGTCACTTTGCTCACAGCAGTGCCATCGAGCCTGTCACATAGCGCTCAGATATTCATTGGGCCTCACACAATCCAAAAGTGTCCAGTGTCCACTAGTGTGAGAAGAAATTCAAAATCTCACTTATCCTCTAGTCACTTTGCTCACAGCAGTGCCATCGAGCCTGTCACATAGCGCTCAGATATTCATTGGGCCTCACACAATCCAAAAGTGTCCAGTGTCCACTAGTGTGAGAAGAAATTCAAAATCTCACTTATCCTCTAGTCACTTTGCTCACAGCAGTGCCATCGAGCCTGTCACATAGCGCTCAGATATTCATTGGGCCTCACACAATCCAAAAGTGTCCAGTGTCCACTAGTGTGAGAAGAAATTCAAAATCTCACTTATCCTCTAGTCACTTTGCTCACAGCAGTGCCATCGAGCCTGTCACATAGCGCTCAGATATTCATTGGGCCTCACACAATCCAAAAGTGTCCAGTGTCCACAAGTGTGAGAAGAAATTCAAAATCTCACTTATCCTCTAGTCACTTTGGTCACAGCAGTGCCATCGAGCCTGTCACAGCGCTCAGATATTCATTGGGCCTCACACAATCCAAAAGTGTCCAGTGTCCACAAGTGTCTGCTGAAATTCAAAATCTCACTTATCCTCTAGTCACTTTGGTCACAGCTGTGCCATCGAGCCTGTCACATAGCGCTCAGATATTCATTGGGCCTCACACAATCCAAAAGTGTCCAGTGTCCACTAGTGTGAGAAGAAATTCAAAATCTCACTTATCCTCTAGTCACTTTGCTCACAGCAGTGCCATCGAGCCTGTCACATAGCGCTCAGATATTCATTGGGCCTCACACAATCCAAAAGTGTCCACAGTGTCCACTAGTGTGAGAAGAAATTCAAAATCTCACTTATCCTCTAGTCACTTTGCTCACAGCAGTGCCATCGAGCCTGTCACATAGCGCTCAGATATTCATTGGGCCTCACACAATCCAAAAGTGTCCAGTGTCCACTAGTGTTAGAAGAAATTCAAAATCTCACTTATCCTCTAGTCACTTTGCTCACAGCAGTGCCATCGAGCCTGTCACATAGCGCTCAGATATTCATTGGGCCTCACACAATCCAAAAGTGTCCAGTGTCCACTAGTGTTAGAAGAAATTCAAAATCTCACTTATCCTCTAGTCACTTTGCTCACAGCAGTGCCATCGAGCCTGTCACATAGCGCTCAGATATTCATTGGGCCTCACACAATCCAAAAGTGTCCAGTGTCCACTAGTGTGAGAAGAAATTCAAAATCTCCCCTGTCCTATAGACAGCTTGTACCTTGTTTTACAGTACTATATAGTTTGTTGGATTTTGTCTACATTTTTACAAAAAATGAGGAAGGCTGGTGGAAGAGGCCGTGGAATTGGGCGGGGGTTGCCAGCTGGTAATGATGGTGTTGGTGGTGGATCTGATGGTAGTGGCAAGAGCAAAATAGGACCGAATGTAGGAGGTGTTGAGCCTGCGTCATCGTCTGGCTCCATAAGGCTTCGAAGGTTTAGTTTTCTAGGAGTTGGCAAACCGCTTTTAAAGCCAGAGCATCAGGAAAAAGTTTTGTCTTACATTGCTGACTCAGCCTCCAGCTCTATCGCCTCCTCTTCTTCAGTTGTAAAAAGTAAAAGCACTGAGTCGTCATTGGAGGCTCATGTTCATGAACCACACCTTTCCTTGTGTCCTTCACCCCAACCAAGATTGAAGGATGATGCAGGCCATAATACTGATTACTCCATGGAGCTGTTTTCACATACCATGCCTGGATTATCAAGTGAAATGGTGAATTACCCAGGCCAAGATGAATCTGACATGGAGTGCACTGATGCACAGCTGCTGATGGATGATTCTGCTGGTACATTCACTCAGAGCACTACATTGTCCTCGCAGTGTACAGAGCCAGATTCTGACCCTGATGAGACTCAGGTGCCCCTTCCCGCACACTATACCACCATACACGGTGACACAGAGGAAGGTGCACATGACATTGAAGAGGAGGTGATGGATGACCCAGTTGTTGACCCAGATTGGCATCCATTGGGGGAAGAGGGTGCTGCTTCCAATAGCTCAGATGAGGAGCATCCATAGCAGACATCGACATCGCAACAGCTGTTATCCGGCAGGCCCGGAGCACTCCAAAGACAGGTTCCAAAAATCAAAAGAGTTGCTGGACAGCATGTCCAGAGGGTCAAAACATCACAGCGTGTTAGGCCGCAAAATGTCTGCCAAAGCAGGAAGAGTGCAGTGTGGCACTTTTTTGAACAAAATCCTCATGATCAGGCCAAGGTTATCTGTAAGAAGTGCGCAAAGACCTTTAGCCGAGGGAAAAATATGAAAAATTTGAATACCAGTTGCATGCTTAGACATTTAACCAGCATGCATTTGCAAGCGTGGACACAACACCAAACCTCAAGTGCCACATGTGCAACTGATCACAACGAAGGTAGTCAGCAACGCTACATTGTTTCCCCCACTGTAAGCCCACCGGTCAGCACAGCAGCCAATGTTGAGGTGTCGTTGCAAGGCCACAGCAGTCAGGGAATCCCACTGTTATATCAACGAAAGACTGATTCTAGGCCATCAGAAAGAACACCAACTCCATCACCATCATCAACCCTCTCTCAGTCCGCCCTGTCCACCGCTACTTCCACCATATGCAGCTCTCAAGTCCAGCTCACCCTCCCAGACACTATGAGTAGGTCAAGAAAGTACTCAGTCTCTCAACCGCGTACACTGGGTTTGAACGCCCACATTGCCAAACTAATCTCGTTTGAGATGATGCCCTTTCGGTTGGTGGAAAGCGCAGCTTTCCGCGAACTCATGGCCTATGCAGTACCACGCTATGACCTACCCAGTCGCCACTTATTCTCTCGCAAAGCCATCCCAGCCCTCCACCATCATGTGAAAGACCACATTGTCCATGCACTCAATCAGTCAGTGAGCGGAAAGGTGCACCTCACAACTGATGCATGGTCCAGTCGCCATGGTCAGGGCCATTACGTGTCCATCACTGCGCACTGGGTTAATGTGGTGGATGCAGGGTCCACAGGGGACAGCGGTGGTGGGACAGTGCTGCCTAGCCCACGGTATAGTAAACAGTTGGCTGTAGGCGTTCGACCCTCCTCCTCCTCCTCCAGAAGCGAAAGCTCGTCCACAGAGCGCAGTCGTACGAGCACTCCATCTGCAGCTGCCACTGTTGCACACGAGGTGTCCCCCTATCGAGCAGCTAGTGGAAAGCGTCAGCAGGCTGTGTTGCAGATGATGTGTTTGGGCGACAGACACACCGCCGAGGTGCTGGCCGAGTACTTTCAGCGACAAACTGAGTCATGGCTGGGCAGTGTACATCTTGAGGCAGGCAAGATAGTTAGTGATAACGGCCGTAATTTTGTGGCAGCCATAGCCCTTTCAAAACTCAGACATATACCTTGCTTGGCTCACACCTTGAACCTGGTGGTGCAGTGCTTCCTCAAAAATTATCCGGAGTTAACAGCCCTGCTCCAGAAGGTGCGAAGACTGTGCGCGCACATCCGCCGGTCGCCTGTACACTCCGTTCATATGCAGAAGCTGCAGCGATTGCTCCACCTTCCCAACCACCGCCTCATTATCGACATTGCAACAAGGTGGAACTCCACCCTGCACATGGTGGAGCGGCTGTGCGAGCAGAGGCAGGCCATAATGCATTTGTGGGAGGATACACGGCCAGGCACTTTGAGAGCAGACATGGAGTTGACCGGTGTGCAGTGGTCGAAGCTGAAAGACCTCTGTAAAGTCCTTCAGTGTCTTGAGGAATGCACACGGCTGGTAAGTGCAGACGACGCCATCCTAAGCATGAGCATCCCACTTATGCGTCTGCTCATGCAAACTTTGACGCACCTTAAGGAGCAGGCTTCTGCAGCCAATGTTGATGAGGAGGAAGAGGAGGAGGGAATCCTTGATGACATTCAGCCATTGTCTGCTCAGGGACCTCTCCTGGACGAGGTGGAGGAAGAAGAGGAGGAGGAGGAGGAGGATGATGGGGATGATTACTTAGGGGAGGAGGATGCATCTCGTGGGGCAAGTGAAAATGTTGGCGTGGCAAGGTCTGGTACAGGGTTTGTGCGTGACTGGAGGGATGTGGATTTGCCAGAAAGTGCTCCTCCAACCAGCACTCGCAGTGCATCATTGACACCGGGAACATTGGCCCACATGTCAGATTATGCCTTGCAGATCCTAAAAAGGGACCGCCGCATTGCCAAAATGATGAACGATGACGACTACCGGTTGGCCAGCATCCTGGATCCACGCTATAAAGGCAAATTACAAAACATCATGCCACAGGAGAACCTTGACCTAATATTGGCTAATAAACAAGCAACTCTGGTAAATCGGTTGCTTGAGGCATTCCCAGCACACAGCAGCGGTGATGGTTCTCACACGAGCCGTACGGGCCGGGGTCAGCTTGGCAAAGGTGTTCGTGGTGCACACAGCAGAAGTGGCGTTGGAGACAGGGGTTTCATGACAATGTTGTGGACTGATTTTTCAAGTACCGCTCACACAACTGGTAATACTGCATCCATGGAAAGTGACAGGAGACAGCAGTTGTCAACTATGGTTACAAACTACTTTTCCTCCCATATCGATGTTCTCCCACACAGCTCATTCCCCTTTGACTATTGGGCCGCTAAACTGGACACCTGGCCTGAATTGGCACAATATGCCTTACAGGAGCTCGCTTGCCCAGCTGCAAGTGTGCTATCGGAAAGAGTCTTCAGTGCAGCTGGATCAATCCTGACAGAAAAAAGGACCCGTCTGTCAACCTAAAATGTGGATGATCTAACCTTCATTAAAATGAACCACGCATGGGTTTCCAAGGATTTTGTCCCACCTTCCCCTGATGACACATAGGGTGACAGAAAAATGGCTTGCTTTGGTCCACCTCTTCCTGGGACTTGACCTATTTCGCCTTTTGCATCAGCTGAATGTCCAACATCAACATATGCCACTTTCTAAAACTCCCTAACTGTGCTGCCTCCCCCCCCCATGGACGGGGTCACCACCTAGCGCACGACACCGTGCGAGTGCCGTTGCCCTGGACAGGTGGGTAGGCCGACTCTTGGGCGCGGGCACTGGCACAGGGTCCCTCATAGTGCAATCAAGTGTCTCTGACGGTGGTGGTGCACACCCGCCGTCAGACACACCGCCGTACTATGAGGGGCCCAGTGCCAGTACCGACGCCCACGAGTGGGCCCCCCTTGCTTGGGCAGGGCCCCAGCATTTGCAATCTTTACCTCTCCCTGCTCCTCCGCTGTGTAGTCTGGGCCGTCAAATCCATACTGGGCCTGACACCGTTTGAGCCTGCCTCCTGATGTATAGACATATATTTTGAATGTGTACGCTATCCATGCATGTTATCTGGGGATACGGAACCCTTTCTCACCTTTGTGCAATCACGTGCAATCCATACTGGGCCTAACACCATCTGAGCCTGCCTCCTGATGTATAGACATATATTTTGAATGTGTACGCTATCCATACAAGTTATCTGGGGATACGGAACCCTTTCTCACCTTTGTGCAATCAAGTGCAATCCATACTGGGCCTGACACCGTCTGAGCCTGCCTCCTGATGTATAGACATATATTTTGAATGTGTACGCTATCCATACATGTTATCTGGGGATACGGAACCCTTTCTCACCTTTGTGCAATCACGTGCAATCCATACTGGGCCTGACACCGTCTGAGCCTGCCTCCTGATGTATAGACATATATTTTGAATGTGTTCGCTAGCCATACATGTTATCTGGGGATACGGAACCCTTTCTCACCTTTGTGCAATCACGTGCAATCCATACTGGGCCTGACACCATCTGAGCCTGCCTCCTGATGTATAGACATATATTTTGAATGTGTACACTATCCATACATGTTATCTGGGGATACGGAACCCTTTCTCACCTTTGTGCAATCACGTGCAATCCATACTGGGCCTGACACCGTCTGAGCCTGCCTCCTGATGTATAGACATATATTTTGAATGTGTACGCTATCCATACATGTTATCTGGGGATACGGAACCCTTTCTCACCTTTGTGCAATCACGTGCAATCCATACTGGGCCTGACACCGTCTGAGCCTGCCTCCTGATGTATAGACATATATTTTGAATGTGTACGCTATCCATACATGTTATCTGGGGATACGGAACCCTTTCTCACCTTTGTGAAATCACGTGCAATCCATACTGGGCCTGAGAACAGATGGCGAGCTGTTAAGCAAGCTACAGCACCTGTGGTTTGCACACGTAAGTTTTTCATTTTTTCAGGAATGACGGTTAGGCCTAATTCCGGAACTGCGGTTGACCTGCACTTACTGGGAAATCATCGTTCGCGGGTAATAATTGTAATCACAGATCCCCATCACTAACGTTGTTCAGCGGGTTATCTGCACCTGTAAGCGACAAACCCTGACCTTTTCAGTGTAGCGCACATGCAGCCACGGACATGTAAGGGCATGACACACCAGTTATTGGCCAATCTCATGTGCCAGAGCCTCACGTTTCCCTCTAGTAAGCCAGACTCGGGCCGCGGGGCATGACGGAGTCTCGTTCGTTAACGGAATTAAGCTTGCAATGTGTGCATCTGTTCTGTAGCTTGCATGGTTGAGGTTTCCCAGGTGGAGTCGAATTAAACCGTAGGCTCCACTCCTGGTGGTGCCCTTCTGGACATTCCTTTAAGGTTCAGCTTTGCAACCATACTGCCCACGTAAAACAAACACTTTGCCTTCATGAACGCTGTTTGGAGGGTCATGACTCATGGGAATAACGCCGCCCAATCAGTTAACCTGCTAGAGAGATCCTTCATTGCTCCCAAGCATGACATCACATTCCCTAGGAGGAAGGTAATGCCACTGTGGCGACCGTACTCCTGGGGGTGACACAAGTGCACTGATGCCCAGCCACTGCTCGATGAATCTGCTGGTACATTGACCCAGACCACTACATTCCCCTCGCACGCTACACGGCCTGAATCTGACCCTGATGAAACTCAGGTTACCCTTCCCATATACAGTTCCATCTTACACGGTGACAAAGAGGAAGCTGCAGATGAAAGTGCAGGTTCGGCCCACCCGCCATCAGACACACCACCGTACTATCAGGGGCCCTGTGCCAGTGCCGTCGCCAACGAGTGGGCCCCCCCTGTTTGCTCAGGATCACAGCACTTGCAAGGTTGAAATACTGTGCAGTGAGATGGAAGATGGGAACGACGAGGAGTCCAGACTAGTACAGGGATTCCCTAGCGAGGAGACTTATTTGATTGTTTTCAATGTTGGGACAGCAATTTTTGGGGAGCACTATACTCTGGAGAATGATAGATGGGGCCCACCATACACTGGAACATTCCAAAGGTGGACATCAGACACTGGAGCAGCATTTACAGGGCCCACTATACACTAGAGCATTAGAAATGGGGCCCATTATGTTTGGAGCATTATTTGGGCCCATAAGACAGTGGAGCTTCATCCATGGAGACCAACATATACTATAGCATTATGTGGAGCTCATCATATACTGTTTCAAACATTATATGGGACCAATGATTCTGTATGGAGAAATAGATGGGCCTTGTCATGAGATGTAAAAAGTGAAGTATTTTTCATTGTACTATACCGCTATTTCTCTGCCGTATCGGAGCATGATGAGTTGTGGTATGTGTTAAAGGGGCGCTCTTTCGCCAAGGGCACATGAAAACCTGGAGCCAGCCCTCCCCCCCACAACTTTAGCCAAATAACCACCATTTTTCAGTGCGTAACTTGTATTATGAAGTTAATTAAGGTTGACAAGATTAAGTAAGAAGAATTGATGCTTTTGGCATTCAAATGGGTTGGTGTGTTTCCTGTCCTCCTCTCACTGCCGACTTTTATTCCCCATTGACTTACATTGTGTTTCGTGTTTCGGGACGACCCCGACTTTTCCCTATAATCGGACGATCTTGCTCGACCCGACTTTTGGAAAAGTCGGGTTTCACGAAACGAAACGCGACCCTAAAAAAACAAAAGTCGCTCAACTCTACTGCTAACATTAATACCCCTCTGATTTGTAAAAACATTGGAAAATGCCTAATTTTCCATATATCATTGCTGTGATATTGAGCAAATTAAGGCTAGGGTCAGACGGCTGTAGATTCTCTCATCTGAGAGAAGCCGGCCAATTATAGAGATGACACTATGATGAAACACTGATCAGCCGTTAGGTACCTGCCTCTAAAACCAGTCACCCTTCTTTTAAATGAAAGTCTTCCATGAAACATTAAAACATACCTGTTTGAAATGACGGCACCGGACTCTGATTCTTCCTGTCAGTCGTCCAGGCAGCATGAATCAACTGTTAGGTTGCCTTTAAAGGGAATCTGTTGCCTTTAAAGGGAATCCGTCACCTCATTTTTCGACTAAGAGCTGCTGGCACCACCATCAGGGGCTTATCTGCAGTATTCTGTAATGCTGTAGATAAGGCCCCGATGTAACCTGAAAGAGAAGAAAAATGAGTTATATTATACTCACCCGGGGGCGGTCCTGGTCCCGTTTTGGTCCGATGGGTGTCGCGATCCAGTCGGTGACTCCCATCTTCTAATGGTGTCGTCCTCCTCTTTGCCTCCCGTCGCGGGCTCCTGCGCAGGTGCACTGCTCTGCCCTGTTGAGGGAAGAGCAGAGTTCTGCAGTGCGCAGGCGCCGGGAAATGTCAGAGAGGTCCGGCACCTGTGCACTGCAGGACTCTGCTCTGCCCTCAACAGGGCAGAGCAATGCGCCTGCGCAGGAGCCACGATTGGAAGCAAAGAAGAAGACATCACCGTGAGAAGATGGGAGGCGCCGGACCCGGACCGCGACACCCATCGGACCAAAACCGGACCTGGACCGCCCCTGGGTGAATATAATCTAACTCGTTTTTCTTCTCGTTCAGGTTACATCGGGGGCTTATCTACATCATTCTGTAATGCTGTAGATAAGCTCCTGATGGCGGTGCCGGCAGCTCATAGCTGAAAAATGGGGTGACAGATTCCCTTTAAAGTTCATTGCCAAATTTTCTTGACATTTTTAACTTAAAAAAAAAGAGCAAATGGGGCAAAGACCGTTTTACACATGTTGCAGCCCCATGTTATTGACTGTAGTTGAAATGTTTGTATAACTACAATGGTTTTATCTTCTCTGTACTTTACAACCATAAAAAGAACATTTGACTGAACTTGTTGATTCGATAGTCTGCACAATGACCGAGGTTTTACAGATCTGGCACGATTATGTAACATGTAATGATTTCCTCAAAAAGCTAATATTAATAATTGAGGAGATGTATTTTTAGAGACATCAAATCATGTGTAGACTGTAAGTCTATTTTTGTTTATGTCTCTTGATAGTTTCTCTTGTCTTGTAAAATATGCAGGATGTTTTTCCCTGATATAATGAATTATGTATCGTCTCAGACACGACTAACACTAGATAAAACTGGAAGGAATGGTCCGGAGGTTGATGCTTGTCTGATTTTTTATTTAGTCTTTGCAGTTTTCAATATTTTTCTTTGTAGCTTTTTTTATATGTTTTTCCAAGAGTCATTTAAAAGAGATTCCATAACAGAAATGCATAGGAACACATTTCAAGCTTTCCAGTAGTAATGTAAAATATAAAAAAATGCAAAGCACTTAAAGCTGCTTTGGGGACCACTATGTGCGCTGTAGCAGATTGGTGTTCTGATTTATTTTTATTGTATGACACTTTACATTGTGTTACACTTATTCTATCATTGCCGGGCTAATATTATGGAACAAACATTCACAGACCAGGGACCTGAAGGATAACCAGCTGTGCATAAACCACAATCATTACTTTATACCCCAACATATGTTCAAGTTTTACTTTCTATAAAACTTTATAATTAATATCTGTTTTTCCCATAGCCTTCTTTGTCTGTTTTTTTATTCACACTTTCTGTATTTCTATTGATGCCTGTCTAACACTCTTATTACATTTTCTCCTTCAAAAACAGATAATATGATACAATATGTTCCGGTCTGTTTTAAATACTCATTATAGCTACACGTCCTATGTTTTTGTGATATTGCTCTGCTATTTCATGCTTTTCAATTCCTAGACAGGCGAACAATGTCTCATTTAAATGCAATGCATCATTACAAAATCACCTGTCGCTAAGCTTTTGGTAACATATTTTGGTGTTGTTATTTATATGTTTCATCACAAAACTCAAGATAAAAAGCGGACGGCACCGCTGTTACCGTGTAACTTCAGATGATGTGCGGCATGCAGAAGCCCAGCAGCTGGGAATCTCGGGTGCCAGACCTGGAAACAGTCAATCCTGGGAATCCATGCAAAGAGAAAAGGTCGCACTCATCGAGATTGAAGTTTCACTGATTTATTGACATATCATGAACATGTCAAGTCGGGGGAGTGACATAAGGAGTGCAAGGAAGGCTGACAACGGCCGTTTCGCGCTGCTCGAGCGCTTCAACGGGTCCGGGTATTTATATGTTTATTTTTCTATGGCATGTGTGATAGAACAGCAGCAGACCTCACATTATCAACCATAAAATGTATCATCAGTATTACAGTACATGAGAGCAAATGACTCACAAATAGCCTGTTCACTGATAAAGTGAGCCAGTGACTCTAGTGCCATCCATTGGAAGTGCAGGTGGCACTACAGACCCACCTCTTTTCTTTTGTAAAGAGGATATTTGCATATTTACATTCTCACGGCAGTATTGCATTGCCTTTTAGTCTCCTTACACACATTTTGTGCTTTCCATATGAGAAACCTTACCCTTACACTTCAAATACATGATTAGGGTATAGTTAAATTTCACCTCATAGCACATTGACCTCTGCACAGGTCAAAAAGCAAGTCTAGGAAACTCCCATAGAAGTAAAAATGTCTGGTCTATTGTTGCTTCTAGTTCATGTGGCTGATATAAGATATATTTCTTAACTGCTGTTAACAGCACAGCAGCTCCCACAATCATATGAAATCAAATTGGAAGAAATACTGTCAGACAATAAAAATGCTTTTTGGAAGATCAACTTCATTATTTGTTGGGGTATGGTAACCCGCAAGCGACTATGACCTGACAATAGAAGTTCATGTTCCTCAACAAGTAAGACTTTTTGATCAATCCATACCATCAGTGAGTGACGTTGCACTCTAATGTTCAGAATTGATACATGGGAATTAGTGATGAGGGAAAGTGCTTGGAAAACATATTATCTGAGCACGCTCAAGTGTTAGCTGAGCATCTGGGAGTCTTCATATCTTAGAGTCCCTGCAACTGTATGATTTGCAGCTGTTAGACAGCCTTAACGCCTTAACACATGTGGGGATTGCCTGTTAGTTAGGGGATCCCCACATGTGTTGAGGCTGTCTAACATGTGAAGTATACTGTGGTACAGCCGTGTTGGTGCTCAAATAGGATCCCACACCAAAGTAATAATGAATAAAATTTGACACTCAATGCCCCTTGCATTATTTCACGAGTAATTCCCTGTTGATTTAGACCAGTGGTTCCCAAACTCCAGTCCTCGCAGACCCCAACAGGTGATGTTTTCAGGATTTCCATAGTGTTACACATGTGATAGAATTCCTGATGCCTTGATGATACTTCCATCACCTGTGAAATACTAAGGAAATCCTGAAAACATGACCTGATGGGGTCCACGAGGACTGGAGCTTGGGAACCACGGATTTAGACCTATTACGGATACAACAGGAGCAGTCTGTGTATTTTTGAAGGTCGATTCATGACCGAAACGTTTACTTTGACTGCAATAAAAACTCCATTTCACCATACATTCAGAAGTTGAGTGCCATATTGTATTTATTATTGTAGTTGTCTAACAGACGCAAATTATACAGCCACCGGGACTCGAACATAACATACAGGCACTTCCAGATGCTCAGATAACACCCAAGCTTGCTCAGATAAGATGTTATCTGAGTACTTTCCCTCATCACTAATGTGAATACCAGGGTTGCTACAGGCCAGAGCTCACTAGCAAGAAGACTACTCATACCACTTTTTTCTTTTTACTTGAAGAAGACTACTCATCGGATATCAATGGGACTTTGACTTATATTTAGATTACTGGTATTTTGAATTATTATTTTATTGTGTTCATCTTGAATTGAGCGTCTACATTCCCTTATTCTGTACACAATAGGTATTCGCATTGCATGTTTTGTATATTTATTACCTACACCAATATATGGCTCCCATTGTACTGACACTCAGAAGTCACATTTTATGTTCTGCTCTTAGTTTACACAGTTACTTCTGTACTAATCCATTTCAGTTCTTTTGTGTTGTAGCTCAAACATACTGAGCGCGGAGGTTTTTTGTTTATACATTTATCTTAAAAAAATATGTTTAGAGAAAAACAATGAGCTTCAGATGTTGTTATTACTCAAACAGGGAGAGAGGGTTTCCTTTTGTGATAAATTTGATGCAGATTTGACAAATCACAATGTCAGCGTTATTACATGCTATTATTCACAAAACATAACTATGAGTCATCTGCTGGGAAATAAGTAAATGCATAACGGCGTAGTAATAACTAGCACAGTTAAATTTCAAGTGCTTTCCACTAAATTAGAATATCATCAAAAAGTTAATTTATTTCAGTTCTTCAATGCAAAAGTGAAACTCATATATTATACCTAGTCATTACAAACAGAGCGATCTATTTCAAGTGTTTATATTTGTTTATGTTGATGATTATGGCTTACAGCCAATGAAAACCCAAAAGTCATTATCTCAGTATAATTAGAATAATTAACAAAAAACACCTGAAAAGACTTCCTAAGTGTTTAAAAAGGTTCCTTAGTTTTTTTCAGTAGTCTCCACAATCATGGGGAAGACTGCTGACTTGACAGATGTCCAGAAGGCAGTCATTGACACACTCCACAAGGAGGGTAAGCCACAAAAGGTCATTGCTAAAAGGGCATCACAGTGGCTTAGTAGTTAGCACTGCAATCTTGCAGCGCTGGGGTCCTGTTTGTATGTTCTCCCCATGTTTGTGTGTGTTTCCTCCGGGTTCTCTGATTTCCTCCCACATTCCAAAGACATACTGATAGGGATTCTAGATTGTGAGCCCCAATCGTGACAGTGCCAATGTCTGTAAAGCACTGTCGAATTAATGGTGCTATATAAATGAGATAAATAAATAAATAAACAAATTGCTAAAGACATTGGCTGTTCACAGAGTGCTATATCCAAGCATATTAATGGAAAGCTGAGTGGAAGGAAAAAGTGTAGTAGAAAAAGTAGAAAACCGGGATAACGGCAGCCTTGAAAGGACTGTTAAGAAAAAGCCATTCAAAAATTTGGGGGAGGTACTGCTGCTGGATTCATTCCTTCAACAGAATTCTCTTTCTGGGCTCCCTCTGGTGGTTACTGAAGGTAGTGGAGCTGGTCAGATTGACAGAGGTGTTGCAAGTTCTCTTTCTGGGCTCCCTCTGGTGGTTACTGGAGGTAGTGGAGCTGGTCAGATTGACAGAGGCTTGCCACCTGATAATGATGATGATTGGAGATCTGGGGTTTCTGACTGGTGTATTTAAGACAGCTGACTTCCTTCAATCCCTGCTGGTGATTTTCTTCCTGTGCCTTCTGTGGTCTGATGTCTCCTGCTCTGTTCCTGCATGGTTCAGCTAAGTGAATCATTTGCTAATCTTTTTGCATTTGATCTGGTTTTGTCTATCTCTGCTTTGTGTGGGTCAGCTTGCTCCTGCTGGGGCTGTGCTGGATCACTACCCATTTGTTACTGCTTGTGTCAGTTTGTTCTCTCCCGTGTTATATTGGTCTCTTTTTGCTTTGCTTTCAGTATATACCAGAGTGCTGATATAGTGGGGGCGAAGTCATGTGACTTCAGTGTTTTTTGTGCATCAGACGTATTGGATTTTTCAGGGTTTTTGCGTGATTGCAGACAGTGCCTTTCCTTTCCTGTCCTATCTAGTCAGTTTGTGCCCCATCATTTGCTCAGTCTATTTTTCTGCCTGCATTTGTGTTTTCATCTTGTCTCACCGACGATATATGTTTGGGGGCTGTCTATTCCTTTGGGGTCTACTCTGGGGCAGTTTAGATTTCACCTTTCTTGCTTTAGGCTGAGTTAGTTCTCTGGCTGTGCTGAGGCGTCTAGGGCATCGTAGGTACGCTCCACAGCTACTGCTAGTTGTGTGGATAGGATCAGGGGTCTGCAATCTGCTTTGTTACCAACCTCTCTGGTTTTCTGGTGGCTTAGCCTGGTCCTGCTATCCTCTTCGGTGACCCATTCATAACACATATCCAGGACAAGGGCTTCAAGTGTCGAGCCACTGATGATCAATATACAACCCCAGAAGCGTCTTACCTGGGCCAAAGAGAAAAAGAACTGGACTGTTGCTCAGTAGTCAAAGGTGTTGTTTTCAGATGAAAGTAAATTTCACATTTCATTTGGAAATCAAGATCCCAGAGTCTGGAGGAAGAGTGGAGAGGCCACAATCCAAGCTACTTGAGGTCTAGTGTGAAGTTTCCACAATCAGTGATGGTTTGGGGAGCCATGTCATCTGCTTGTGTAGGTCCACTGTGTTTTATCAAGACCAAAGTCAGCACAGCTGTCTATCAGGAAATTTTCGAGCACTTCATGCTTCCCTTTGCCGACAAGCTTTTTGGATATGGAAATTCCATTCTCCAGCAGGACTTGGCGCCTGTCCACACTGCCAAAAGTACCAATACCTGGTTTAAAAATAACAGTATCACTGACCTTACCTCCATAGAGAATCTATGGTGTATTGTCAAGAGGAAGATGAGAGACACCAAACCCAACAATGCAGACGAGCTGAAAGCTGCTATCACAGCAACCTGGGCTTCCATAACACCTCAGCAGTTCCACAGTCTGATCACCTCCACAAAGCAGTAATTGATGCAAAAGGAGCCTCAAGTATTGATTTATATTTACTAGACATACATTTCAGTAGGCCAACATTTCGGATTTTAAAATAATTTTCAAGCTGGTGTTATAAAGTATTCTAATTTACTGAGATAATGACTTTTGGGTTTTCATTGGCTGTAAGCCATAATCATCAACATTAACAGAAATGAACACTTGAAATAGATCACTCTGTTTGTAATGACTCTATATAATATACGAGTTTCACTTTTTATATGGAAGAACTGAAATAAATTAATTTTTTGATGATATTCTAATTTAGTGAGAAGCACTTGTAGTTATCAGTTTTGCTGTTTTCATCCAGATCACATTAGGTATTTTTCAAACATGAAGTGTGTTCTGTCTCCGACCTAAGCAATGACTCTTAATTACCTGTTTTGATAACATACCTTATTGCTGTATGTTCAGGATGTTCAGTTTTTCCTTAGTTAATGTTTATTGTTTCCAGCTCCATCTAGTGGCCAAAAGTTATAACTGCATGATGTTATGTGTACTCTACTTCCTGATTCATTCCCTCCAATTCCCAATGTATCCTGGGTAAGTTACAAGGCATCATGGTCTAATATAGCCCCCTTTCTCTGCCCAGTCTGCCATTTTCTGTGAAGCCTGGTTCATGTGGACATCTCATTTTTCTACCTCCCCTTGTGTCAGCATCATCGGTACGTAATCACTCTTCCTTCATCTAATTCCTGTCCTAGATGACCCCGCTTAGTTAGCTCTCCTCTGGTTAACTATTAGCTCAGGTAATCTGTATAATGTATATATGTATTTTTATGTACCCTTACTGATTCATTGTATTGTATGTCTTATTTGTAGCTTCACCATGCATCTATATACCATCGCGTTCAATAAACACAGATTCAACCTACAGTCTTCTTATTGGACCCCCGGTATAGCGGTTTAGCTACCCGTATAAGCTATATGAACCCCGTGCATTTAGCTGAGGACGGAATAGTGAAACGACGGCTCTCCAGCTAGTGGGAATACAGAGAGAAGAGCCTTCATCTAGTTTGCAGGAACTAGTGATGCTGCAGAAATCCATGTAGTGTGATTCAAGTCACCGGCTACACAGAGACTAATACAGTTACAGCAATCTTTGCAAAGCCAAGCATCCCTCTAAGACACCGTGTCCCACAAATCAAACAGTACAAAATCTGCTACATCCGTCTCCTCAAAGACTGTATCTGTCAGCAGCGCGGTCGCCATTGCCTGCGCAAATACTGAGACTGCCAAATTGCGAGCAAGGTATGCTGAGGAAGAGATGCAACTTAAATTAGAGAAAGCACGCCTAGAAGACCAAGAGAGAAAGTCACTCAGACAGTTATGCTTAGAGAGAGATGAGCAAGAGAGAAAGATGCAGTTAGAGAAGGAACATGTGGATGCCGCCTTAGAGAGCCTAGCAGTTAAAAGTGAGGCTGCTGCAGCTTTGGCCAAGGCAGAAGCACTGGAAGCCGCACACAACCCTGAGCTGCATAGTCGTAACAGTACGTCAAGTCTGAAGTTGCCGCTGCAAGATTCACCACAACGTCCATCTCAATATGTTAATGAACTTCCTGATCCAAACTATAACCAAGATCACGACAGTGAAACGAGTGAGAGTCATCATGAGGCTCAGCTCCAGGAAAATGTGAAGCAAAGCAACTCTCCTGTCTTCCTTGCCCCTTACCAGGTAACCAACGTGAATCACCTTTCTGACACACCGCATGTCAGACTGAAGCAATATGACACCGGCTGGCGCCACCCTGAGGATACTAACAGGTATGAACGCACCTCACATCACTATCAGGGTGACCCATCACCAGTATACTCTGCTGACAACCGGTTCACATCAGAACTTGCTAGGATCTTCACACGACGTGATCTGGTTACTAAGGGACTCATGAAATAAACTAGAGACTTGGGGCTACAACCCAGGGAAGAGAAAGACCTCTTAGTCAAATACCTAGAAGAAGAGTCTGTCAAACACGCAGTAAGGATCAGAGACATTAATATACAGTGGGGAAAAAAAGTATTTAGTCAGTCAGCAATAGTGCAAGTTCCACCACTTAAAAAGATGAGAGGCGTCTGTAATTTACATCATAGGTAGACCTCAACTATGGGAGACAAACTGAGAAAAAAAAATCCAGAAAATCACATTGTCTGTTTTTTTTTCATTTTATTTGCATATTATGGTGGAAAATAAGTATTTGGTCAGAAACAAAATTTCATCTCAATACTTTGTGATATATCCTTTGTTGGCAATGACAGAGGTCAAACGTTTTCTGTAAGTCTTCACAAGGTTGCCACACACTGTTGTTGGTATGTTGGCCCATTCCTCCATGCAGATCTCCTCTAGAGCAGTGATGTTTTTGGCTTTTCGCTTGGCAACACGGACTTTCAACTCCCTCCAAAGGTTTTCTGTATGGTTGAGATCTGGAGACTGGCTAGGCCACTCCAGGACCTTGAAATGCTTCTTACGAAGCCACTCCTTCGTTGCCCTGGCGGTGTGCTTTGGATCATTGTCATGTTGAAAGACCCAGCCACATTTCATCTTCAATGCCCTTGCTGATGGAAGGAGGTTTGCACTCAAAATCTCACGATACATGGCCCCATTCATTCTTTCATGTATCCGATCAGTCGTCCTGGCCCCTTTGCAGAGAAACAGCCCCAAAGCATGATGTTTCCACCACCATGCTTTACAGTAGGTATGGTGTTTGATGGATGCAACTCAGTATTCTTTTTCCTCCAAACACTACAAGTTGTGTTTCTACCAAACAGTTCCAGTTTGGTTTCATCAGACCATAGGACATTCTCCCAAAACTCCTCTGGATCATCCAAATGCTCTCTAGCAAACTTCAGACGGGCCCGGACATGTACAGGCTTAAGCAGTGGGACACGTCTGGCACTGCAGGATCTGAGTCCATGGTGGCGTAGTGTGTTACTTATGGTAGGCCTTGTTACATTGGTCCCAGCACTCTGCAGTTCATTCACTAGGTCCCCCCGCGTGGTTCTGGGATTTTTGCTCACCGTTCTTGTGATCATTCTGACCCCATGGGGTGGGATTTTGCGTGGAGCACCAGATCGAGGGAGATTATCAGTGGTCTTGTATGTCTTCCATTTTCTAATTATTGCTCCCACAGTTGATTTCTTCACTCCAAGCTGGTTGGCTATTGCAGATTCAGTCTTCCCAGCCTGGTGCAGGGCTACAATTTTGTTTCTGGTGTCCTTTGACAGCTCTTTGGTCTTCACCATAGTGGAGTTTGGAGTCAGACTGTTTGAGGGTGTGCACAGGTGTCTTTTTATACTGATAACAAGTTTAAACAGGTGCCATTACTACAGGTAATGAGTGGAGGAAAGAGGAGACTCTTAAAGAAGAAGTTACAGGTCTGTGAGAGCCAGAAATCTTGATTGCTTGTTTCTGACCAAATACTTATTTTCCACCATAATATGCAAATAAAATGAAAAAAAAACAGACAATGTGATTTTCTGGATTTTTTTTTCTCAGTTTGTCTCCCATAGTTGAGGTCTACCTATGATGTAAATTACAGACGCCTCTCTTCTTTTTAAGTGGTGGAACTTGCACTATTGCTGACTGACTAAATACTTTTTTTCCCCACTGTAAACCACCCTCAAATAAGCCTTAAAGAGATCTGGAAGAGGCTAAATGAGTGTTATGGCTCTGCAGAGGTAATAGAGAGAGCCTTGTTCAAAAGAATCGATGACTTTCCTAAAATATCTAACAAAGGTCTCCCAAAACTTAGAGAGCTAGGTGACCTGCTACAAGAGGTCCTAGTTGCCAAATGTGAAGGTGACCTACCAGGGCTTGCATATCTCGTCACAGCCAAAGGTGTTAACCCTATAGTCCAAAAGTTGCCCTACAATCTACAGGAGAGGTGGCTCACACGTGGCTCCATGTACAAATACAAACACAGTGTTTCATTCCCTCCCTTCTCCGTTTTTGTAGACTTTATACATGAACAAGCTGCAATCAGAAATTATCCCAGCTTTGACTTTACAATGTCATATACCACACCACCATCAGCTGCAAACCCACGCAGAACATCTGTGGCACTGCACAAGACTAATGTTTCTTCTCCAAGTCCCAATTACAGGTCTGCTGGCTGCTCTCAATCAGAGACAAAGGTACGAGAACCTGACAAGAAGTGCCCACTTCATCAGAAGCCTCATCCTCTCCTGAAATGCAGAGAGGAAAATGTATGCCGGATCGCCGAAGCTTTCTGAAAGAGAACGGTATCTGCTACAAGTGCTGCTCATCCACTACTCATCTTGCCAAGGATTGTAAGGTCAGTGTAAAATGCACAGAATGTGGTACCACAGATCATAACACTGCCCTACACCCTGGCCCTGCTCCATGAGTGCACAGAACTCACCAGCTGACAGTGAGCATGGCGGGGAGAAAAAGAGCACTGATGCAGCCATGCCAGAGATCACTTCACAATGTACTGAAGTCTGTAAAGGGACAATAGACAGTAGGTCTTGTTGAAAAATATGCCTCGTCAGAGTGTACCCAAAGGGCCATAGAGACAAAGCTGTAAGACTGTATGCTATCTTGGATGATCAAAGTAATCGATCCTTGGCTAGATCAACATTCTTTGACCTGTTCAATATTAAAGGACCAAGCACTCCTTACTCATTAAAGACATGTGCAGGGTACTGTGACAACAGCAGGCAGGAAAGCCACTGACTACCAAATTGAGTCCTTAGACAGACAATTCTGCCTGCCACTACCTACAATCATAGAGTGTAATCAGATCCCAGACAACAGGTCTGAAATCCCTACACCAGATGTAGCAATCCATCATGCTCACCTAAAACGCATAGCACACATTATACCGGAACTCGACCCTCAGGCACAGATAATACTGCTGTTGGGAAGAGATATCCTGCAGGTTCATAAAGTGAGAAGTCATATCAATGGACTCAACAATGCTCCCTATGCCCAAAAGCTAGACCTAGGATGGGTCATAATAGGAAATGTATGCTTGGGACACATGCACGCCCCATCTTCTGTGACAAGCATGCTAACAAATACACTGGAGAAAGGGCGCCCATCTCTGTTTCAACCTTGCAACAACAAGTTCCATGTGTTAGGAACGGCGGAACACACTATATAAAATAAATAATAAAGTGTGTTTGCCGCTCGGGGTCCACCATACAGAAGGTGTTATAACTGCTGCTGAGTAATGGCAGACGCACAATATGGCGGTATAATGCACACAGGGTTAAAAGTCACCCAGGTGTGCAGAGCAATCACTGTTTAATCACAGAGATGCCAGTAAGGGTAAACACAAAAAGATTGAGCCTGTTAGCGTCACAGGTCTCAGATATATGCACACACGGTATCAGGTCACAGGTGCAGGACCAAAGGCAGAAGGAACTGCGTCCGTCTAAACCTACCGTGTGTGCGGCGTCGCTACTGCGGGCGCCGAAGAGAGCTGCAACTGCAGCGCGGTGTAGGACACTGACGCAAGACGATAGTGCCATGAGGAGTAGCACAATCGTACGCTAGTGTAGAGGCATATAAGGCACATATAATGCCTAACAGCAAGATAGATATAATTACACTTGCTCATAGCAAAATTGCATATCCCCAAATAAGCCTCATAATGTCCACATCACCAGACATGTGTCCATGATAGGTGACAAAAACATAATAAAATTGTAGAATTTTAAAGTCATACCTGATAGAAGTAGGAGGCAAACCGCCGTGGTGTATGTCCCCCCGACGCGCGTTTCGGCGTGAAAGGCATTTCACGCTGAAACGCGCGTCGGGGGGGACATACACCACGGCGGTTTGCCTCCTACTTCTATTAGGTATGACTTTAACATTCTACAATTTTATTATGTTTTTGTCACCTATCATGGACACATGTCTGGTGATGTGGACATTATGAGGCTTATTTGGGGATGTGCAATTTTGCTATGAGCAAGTGTAATTATATCTATCTTGCTGTTAGGCATTATATGTGCCTTATATTCCTTTTCTTCCCCCCATCCGCTACATGTGTGTGTCTTTTGGTGTTTTTCTGCATGTACAATCAGACTTGGATTTTCCTTGTCACTGTTTTTCACACATTCTGTTATTATTGATTGTCCAATAAATTATATTTTGTATTATCATACTCTCTAGTGAGATTTTTGGTCGTTTGTTTTTTTCTTATATTTAATTTTCTGTGCGACTTTCTCAATATTGTCCTATTTTACATATATCTCTTTGCTCCAGCTTCACAATGCTATTAAGTGATTCTATTTTGATTCTAGCTGTATTCAATTGAGTAAGAGATTTTTTCCATGAAGTACATATGCTAGTGTAGAGGCACGGTGTGCACAGTGGCCTAAGGCTTGCCACTGACTGGCACTGGTGTAGAGGCGCGGTGTGCACAGTGGCCTAAGGCTTGCCACTGACTGGCACTGACTGCTGAACTAATTCTCTATCCACATGCGGAATATCAGAGGGAAGGGGTTTCAAATGAGTCAGTCACCAGAATCATACATCCGTCGCCATTCACACATCTAGCAAGTAATGTCTATACTAGCACATGGCCGAACGGCCATGCGGTCCTTTTATGGCCGTGCGCTGCCGGGACCTTCCAGATCTCTGAGATGGACCAATCAGATCAGGGGAAGGACCTGAGCATGTGACTCCCGAGCTCCAATGGGAGATCGTCTCATGAGCATGCTCAGTGGAGCGGCAGCGGGACTTATCCTCAGGAATGACTTGCTGCAAAGCAGTATGTGAGGCTCTGGACTCCTGCTGTGTAGCTACAGGAATCCGACGCCTAACATTACCCACCTCCTAGGGCCCCCTCCCTCCTGAGCCCTCCCCTCCAAACCACCACCTTATGCCCATCAGAGGCATAGGCCTCAGACTCGTCCAAAGACAAACAACCTATAAAAGAAAACAGGCCCTCCAAGAGGTTTTATACTTTAAAAATAGATTTTCATCGAACAATGTCATTACACAAGTTAAAAAAGGGATGATGACATACAGAGAAAAATAAATGCAAAACTTTGTGCAGAGAGGAAAAGTTTTTTTGCCCATATGTGCTGATAGATATCAAAATCCAAAATAATTTTTTGCCAATAAGTATATAATAATGCAAATACAGACATTTGAGGTCTAAAAGTTACAAATCATAGCTAAGGGCACAAAACCAATCCAAGAGGACAGCTGGCCAAGGTTCAATATCTATGCAGATTTGCAAAATAAAGATTGCACCAGTCGTTATTCATGAATATAGTACACAGCCTATAAGGCTAGTTTCACACTTGCTTTTTTTTGCAGCGCGTTTTTCCCGCAAAAAAACGCATTAAAAAAACACATACAAATGCATACAAACGCTGCGTTTTTTTCCAGCATTTTAATGCGCATGCAGGAAAAAAACGCAGCGTTTTTGCGCGTTTGTATGCGTTTTTTGTGCGTTTGCGTTTTTTTACAGATTTTGGAAAAACCCCACAAAAAAGAAAATACAACCATTCAACAACACACAAGACCAATGGGACTTCATTGTGGGTGTGGTATGTTAATATATATAGACCTTGTCTACAGTATTCTTCACATTTGCTTGATTCTTCTCGTGACCATGGATCTGCGCTGGAAGAGTTTTCACTTCAACTTGGATTTGGACATCGCGATGGCTCAGGCGTATGCAGTTGCTTGCCATGAACAAAGGAAGAGAGAGAGGCAGCGAAGACGGCGGCGTATGTGGATACATCCGATTGTTGAACTCCGGGAGAGCCGTGGGGCATACCACACCCTCTACAGCGAGCTACGTGCAAACCTGGAGAAATTTAATGATTATATCCGGATGTCCCACGAAAGTTTCATGGATTTGCTTGCTCGTGTCCAACAATCCATCCGGAGACAGGACACACAGCTCCGTCGTGCGATTCCTCCTGAGGAACGGCTACTGGTGACATTACGGTATGTTTTAAAAACAAAGGGGTGTGGTCTGATGGTTTTTTTTGGAAATTTAGTATTCAAAACCTTGGGTAATTAGTTTTCGTGAATGTACTAATATCTTATTTTATAGTTTTTAAAAATAATATACATAAATATTAATTTTACTTCTTTGTCTGTTCACAGATTCCTGGCGACTGGAGAAACCCTATCCTCACTACACTTCCAGTACCGTATTGGAATCTCTACCTTGTCTGGAATTGTTGCTGACACCTGCCGGGCTCTCTGGAATGTTCTTTGCCCAGAATTTATGCCCCTGCCCACCGCTGAAAAGTGGATGGAAATTGCTGACAAATTCTGGACAGTATGCAATTTTCCCAACTGTTTGGGAGCTGTTGATGGGAAACACATACGGATCATCAAACCCCAAAGAACGGGATCTGAGTACTATAATTACAAAAAGTACTTTTCAATAGTACTCATTGCAATTGCGGATGCCGGATGTATGTTTGTAGCAGTGGACATTGGAGCATTTGGCCGTGGTAATGACTCGCAGGCTTTTAAAAACTCAGACATGGGCCGGAGGTTGTATGGCAACCAATTTAATTTCCCTATGCCACGGCCTCTTCCTCACACCGAAGCTCCGCCACTGCCCTTTGTAATGGTTGGCGATGAGGCTTTTCAAATGTGCGGAAACTTACTGAAACCCTACTCCAGCCGGGACTTGGACCACACCAAAAAAATATTTAATTACAGGCTGACCAGGGCCAGAAGAACTGTCGAGTGTGCTTTTGGGATTCTTGTTTCCAGATGGCGAATTCTGGGCACGGCCATTAATCTTAAACTTGAAACAGTCGATGAGGTGGTGAAGGCCTGTGTGGTTCTACATAACTTTGTGATGGCTAAAGAGCACCCGACCTTTGAACTGGACGATGATGCTCCTAACCCATTGCCTGAATTCACTCAGCACACTCTCAGGTCATCCGTTGAAGTTGGCCAAATGAGGGACAAATTTGCGGCCTACTTTATTTCTGATGTAGGACGGGTGCACTGGCAAGATGAAATGGTGTAATGTTGTTGTTTATGGTAATAAAAATCCTTATTTGATACCATTACTGAGTGCACTATATTTTTTAAACTCCAATTAATTAAAAAACTTCCCATGTATAACTGAATTTTTTTATGTTCACACACCTGGGCAGGTAAATACACATATGAGTTAAAATTCAGCATTGCTAGTCTGCGTGAAATATATTGGAATGAGCAAAGCTGCAGGCCATGAATCATGAAACCATTTTTTTTTCAATAGAAAATTGTGCAACTAGTTTAAAACAAAGTATGTGATTTTCTCAAAACACAACCCTCAAAACCCAACCCCAATGAAAGTCCATGGGGAATACAAGTAAGTTACACTAGGCCTTGGAATGACTATACTAGGCCGTGGTATTTCAAATATGAGTATATTAGGCCTTGTGCCTACTAGTATATTCATATGTGAAATACCACGGCCTTGTATAGTCATAACAAGGCCACAAGGCCTACTCGATTTTGGCAAACTAGTATCTTGTTTCACAAAACTTGACAAGTTTCAACAGTTTGAAAATAGATTCTAGTTGGTAAAACTAGAGTTATTACACTAGGCCTTGTAATGACTATACTAGGCCGTGGTATTTCAAATATGAGTATAGTAGGCCTTGGGGCTAGTAGTATAGTAATATGTGAAATACCACGGCCTAGTATAGTCATACCAAGGCCTACTGTAATAACTCGATTTTTAACAACTAGCATCTTGTTTCACAAAAAACAAACTGGTGAAACTAGAAAGAAACTTATTTTTTAGACAAGTTTCAACAGTTTGTTTTTCATGAAACCAGATTCTATTTGGTAAAAATAGAGTTATTACACTAGGCCTTGGAATGACTATACTAGGCCGTGGTATTTCAAATATGAGTATAGTAGGCCTTGGTGCTAGTAGTATAGTAATATGTGAAATACCACGGCCTAGTATAGTCATACCAAGGCCTACTGTAATAACTCGATTTTAAACAACTAGCATCTTGTTTCACAAAAAACAAACTGGTGAAACTAGAAATAAACTTATTTTTTAGACAAGTTTCAACAGTTTGTTTTTCATGAAACCAGATTATATTTGGTAAAACTAGAGTTATTACACTAGGCCTTGTAATGACTATACTAGGCCGTGGTATTTCAAATATGAGTATAGTAGGCCTTGGGGCTAGTAGTATAGTAATATGTGAAATACCACGGCCTAGTATAGTCATACCAAGGCCTACTGTAATAACTCGATTTTTAACAACTAGCATCTTGTTTCACAAAAAACAAACTGGTGAAACTAGAAAGAAACTTATTTTTTAGACAAGTTTCCACAGTTTGTTTTTCATGAAACCAGATTCTATTTGGTAAAAATAGAGTTATTACACTAGGCCTTGGAATGACTATACTAGTCCATGTTATTTCACATATGACTATACTAGCCCTTGGGTTTGTTTTTAACATGTATTTACCCATCAGTGTGTGTGAGCGGCGCAAACAACATTAATGAAACTTATTAATGGTGAACCACAAATGTAAATTTATTTTTTATCACAAAAATAAAACTAAAAATTATTTTTTACGGCGTTTGGGGGCAGATGGTTTCAATTTGGGGGTGTGCAGGGAATATGCAACACTTGCAGTTGAAGACGGTGTTTGAGGGGAAGGGGCAACAAAACTTGTGGGGGAAGGTAGTCCAGTTAAGGGAATTAAAGTAGGAACACTTGTAGGAGAGGAAATCTGTTCAGGTACATTAGTTGTAATGGCATGTCGCCGTAGGCTTGTGTGCCTGGACCGACTTTGGCCCAATGCCCGCCTTGATTGATTTCGCCTTGAACTAGGGGCAAATATGGAATGCAGGTCCCCCGTCTGCTGGTATGGCTGCTGCTGCTGAGGTGGCGGCTGCTGCTGAGGTGGCGGCTGCTGCTGAGGTGGCTGCTGCTGCTGAGGTGGCGGCTGCTGCTGAGGTGGCTGCTGCTGCTGAGGTGGCGGCTGCTGCTGAGGTGGCTGCTGCTGCTGAGGTGGTTGCTGCTGCTGCTGAGGTGGCGGCTGCTGCTGAGGTGGCTGCTGCTGAGATGGCTGCTGCTGCTGAGGTGGCTGCTGCTGCTCTTCGTTGTCAGTGCTCGTCCTTGCAGGAGGACTGGTGGCGGCAGTGATGGTCCAGGTTTGCAGAGTGGTGGTGGCAGGGCTACTACATGTTGTTGTAGCGGCAGGGCTGTTCCATGTTTGCCTAGTGGTGGCTGAGCTCCACGCATGCATGGGATTGGCGGTGGTGCTCCAGACAGGAGCAGCGCTTGCCATGGTGGTGTCGGTGAAGTGACCAGCTGCACTCAGACTTGTGGTGGTGTAACGGTGGGTGTCCTGGCTTTGAAGAGAGGTGTCCGTGCAGTGGTATGCAGCACAAGTCGGTAGTGAGGTGAAGCGAGTCAATGGTGGCACAGGTGGAAAGGACACCACTGACTGCTGACCGTACCGATTATGCTGCATAGCCTGCAAGAAAGCATTGTTGCAGGCCTGCAGCACATTCAGCTGTTGATCAGGACTAAGGTGTTCCGCCATGCCCTTTTCAATCTTACTAAAAAAATGGTGTGCTGGTCTGTTGAGGTCGGCCTCCAGACGGTCAAGGCGCTGTTCTACAGAATTGAAGCGGTGTTCAAAGTGGTTAAAACCACGTTCCATCAGTGCAAAACCGCTTTCAACTCTGTCGGACAGTGACTTGAGGCTGGAATTAAATGTCTCGCTCAAATGCATAAACTCGGGCAAGACATTCCTGTCCAAGGCCCTCTGCCGCTGGCGGGTAGTGCCCGCATAACCAGTGGCAGAGACCTGGGACAGGGGAACACCTGATGGCCCAGCTTCCTGGTCACCAGCTGTGTGTGTGTGGGACCTGCAAGGTGCTTCCTGGCTGTCGGATGGCTGGGACGGGTCAGAGGACGTCCGAGGAAGGACCGCTCCAGGGCCAGGTTGCAGGGTGCTGCTCCAGGTGCTGTGGAAGAAAGGAAAATCATTACTACCATGCCTTTACAAGAAGCATCAGCTGTGGATTAGAAAAACACAGATTAATAAAAATAAAAACCCAAAATGTATAATACTTACGATCTTGTGGCAAGGACCGGTCTTAGGAACTGCAACGCGTGATAGTGACGGTATCTAGTTCTGGTCCTTGACGCAGATCCACTGCGAACCTGGCCCTCAGCACGAACATCACTGTTGAAGCGGTCCTTGATCGAACGCCAACGTGTTCGGACTTTGTCCACTGTTGATAAAAAAAAACAGTGCCGTCAAGGACAACAGTCACTGCGTCACAATGTAGCAATACAATACTCAAAGCAGTCACTGTAGACCCCGATGACACTGTTGGGTTTCCTGCTAGAATACACCTAGCACGAAACCCAACAGTGCCGTCAAGGACAACAGTCACTGCGGCACAATGTAGCAATACAATACTCAAAGCAGTCACTGTAGACCCCGATGACACTGTTGGGTTTCCTGCTAGAATACACCTAGCACGAAACCCAACAGTGCCGTCAAGGACAACAGTCACTGCGGCACAATGTAGCAATACAATACTCAAAGCAGTCACTGTAGACCCCGATGACACTGTTGGGTTTCCTGCTAGAATACGCCTAGCACGAAACCCAACAGTGCCGTCAAGGACAACAGTCACTGCGGCACAATGTAGCAATACAATACTCAAAGCAGTCACTGTAGACCCCGATGACACTGTTGGGTTTCCTGCTAGAATACGCCTAGCACGAAACCCAACAGTGCCGTCAAGGACAACAGTCACTGCGGCACAATGTAGCAATACAATACTCAAAGCAGTCACTGTAGACCCCGATGACACTGTTGGGTTTCCTGCTAGAATACACCTAGCACGAAACCCAACAGTGCCGTCAAGGACAACAGTCACTGCGTCACAATGTAGCAATACAATACTCAAAGCAGTCACTGTAGACCACGATGACACTGTTGGGTTTCCTGCTAGAATACGCCTAGCACGAAACCCAACAGTGCCGTCAAGGACAACAGTCACTGCGGCACAATACAGAGCAGGGAAATACTCACTAAACGCCTTTTTGGCGGATGCTGTGGCGCTGTCCCAGCCATCCATCAACGCTGCGGCCACCTCATTCCATAGCCGCCGGGTCACCACATTGTCCTTGTACAGCCGGTCACGGCTGTCCCACAACGGCGAACGCTCCTGGACCAGGCTGATGAGCTGCTCATTATCCAGGTAGACGTCTTCATCCCGTTGTGGAACCTAGACAAAACACATTCATTAGAATAATCAAATTTAAATTGACTAAAAAGTTACAAAAAAAGAAACAAAAAAAAGAGTAAAAATAGAAGATAAAAAAAAAATAAAGAACATTACAAATCATTTGATACTTACATTCCGTATCACCACCGGGACTTGGCTTCGCTGCTCCTGCTCTTCGCCCTCACTATTCCCGTCCGCAGATGATGATGACGATGTCTGAAAGTTGAAAAAAACGTAAGAGATTTGGAGAAGCAGCAGATATACTTACCAGATGCACGAAAATAATCACCTCACGGTCTGCTTGCGCCAATTCCTGCCGCGATGGGGAATACTCAGATTCTGAAGACATACTGCATGTAAAAATAATAAAAATCATTAGTACATACATAATTTAAAAGGACAGGCATATAATGTAATATACTCACATTCTTCGCTGATATAATGGGTTCTTGGTTGAATGTCTGCTCTTCAATCTGTCTAGTGTAGTAGTGGCAGAGTTTTGGCAGGCACCTCCTTTATATAGACTTTTTTTTTTTGACTTTAGAAGATTCTAACTAGGATAAAAAGTGGACACCACCCAAAAAACGCAGCGCTAAAAAATCGCATACCTGCGCATGCCAGTGCGCACATATGCGCATCCATAGGCTATAATGGCCATTTTTAGCGCAAAACGTGCGCATACGTGCGCATGCGATTTTTTCAAGGGCCAAAAAATGCAACATGCAGCGTCTGGAAAATACCAACGCACACCCCAAAAAAACGCAGCGCATGAAAATCGCATACATGCGCTTACAAGCGCGCAGGTATGCGCACCCATGTTAAATATAGGGGAAAAATCGCATGCGCACGTATGCGTTTTTTTCCAGCGCTAAAAAACGCAAATGTGAAACCAGCCTAAGTCCCTTTTTTTGCACACCATGGTCTAACATGCTTGGAAAATCCATGCAAATGGAACAAATGAAACAATGCTAAGTGCTATACAAAAAGTAAAGTAGAGGGGCAAATATTCACCAGATGTCCAGAGGCTGCCACAAAGTACCCCCTGACGCGCGTTTCGAATTTCTTCCTCAGAAGGGGTTCTGCATTATTATATACTTATTGGCAAAAAATTCTTTTGGACTTTGATATCTATCAGCACATATAGGACTTTTTTAACTTGTGTAATGACATTGTTCAATAAAAATCTTTTTTTAAAGTATAAAACCTCTTGGAGGGCCTGTTTTCTTATATACGTTGTTTGTTGTCCATGGTCCTCCATTTTGAATCTTTAGGGCAATTTCCTTCGTCCAAAGGCAAGTCTGATGTCCCGGCAGGTGACACAGAAAACCGGGACACGTGGAGGGCATAAGAGGCGGCAAACTCTCCAGGCTTGAGAAGGGACACCTGAGAGACAATGGGAGCTGCACAAAGGCCAGAAACCGAAGTTGGAGTAGAACGCCGCAGAGTATCGGCAGGCATCTTCACTCTCTGTGTAGGGAAGGCATTCCGAGCACAAGAGGCAGATACCCGAATATATTTTTTAGTGTCCCGAGCTCTGTGCGGCCACCAATAAGACCTTGCCAGGAGTTTTGTGGTCTGCATGTAGCCACAGTGGCCACCCACCCTGGACGCATGTGCCCACGCGAGAACCTTCGGCCGAAGGCGAGGGGGAACAAAGGTCTTGCCCGGCGGCACAGAGGTTGGCCACTGCGGGGCCCTGTTATTGTGGGGAACAGGGTGTTGACAGTGGCAACTGCAAATGAAGCTTAGTGCTGGACGCGCCTCGAGACTGGCACGAGAGACCTCCATGGGCTCTGGGAGTGAACACTCTGGCTCGGGTGACTCCAGAGGTTCAAAGAGGTTTGGAGCTGGAGTAACCTTCCGTCTTGATTGAGCATGCTCCAGCCCGCGCTCCGAAAAATATTGATGTATTTTTGCCTCTGTTCTATTTCATAACAGAACTCAATCCAAACTTACAGATCGAGGAACGGCCTCAGAGGCAGAGCCCATTATAGATCCTGTAGGGGATGAGGTGGCTGGCCCATCTTCTCCCCCTACAAGAAGGATGGCTGAAGATGAGGCATCACAGGACAACACAATGGCTGGCCTACACACAACACCACCAGGACGGTCTGCTGCTGCCCCATCACCCATCCTGGAAGAGCCGGGCAACTTGAGCAGCAGCCCAACTGCCCAGATCAGGGCCTCCCCACAGGCTGCTCTTACATCACGGCGAACAAGAAGAAGGCGCCAGGTCACTATTCAAGAAAGCAGGACCAATGTGGACACAGGGGTGCTCAATTATTTATCTAGAGTAACTACAGATGATGGGGAGGAGGCCTATGCACGTAGCCTCACCCTTTATCTCCGTGCCCTTACCCGTGAGGTCAGGCTCCGTATTAGGGGATGTATTCAGATCCTGCTTGATGCAAGCACCCCCCCCCCCAATACCCCATATGAGGTTTTTGAATTTCTGGAGAGGTGGCAGCTCTCACCACAAAATCTAATGCGCATGAGACCATCCACACAGATGCTTGCTCAAGCAGGGTCCGAACAGCCCCTAATACGTGGGCCAACACCTCAACCCCTTCCTCCCCCTACCCAAGCTTCTATTCCACAGCCCCAAATGTCAGCCTCAAGCCAACCCCACCAATATGGCCACTTGTACCCACCCAGTGTTGGAGGCTGGTCCCAACCTGGTTGGGGACGATCTGGCTATCTTGGTGGGTATGAGCCACGTGCCTACCAGAGCCAACAAGAAGCCCCTCACCATCATCATTACTCTGGCCAGTATCCCCAACAGTCCCAGGAGGCAGGACAATTCCAGCATCATGGGCAACGGTATGGCCCCACACAGGGCGATGTTGGCCACAGTGTCCAGCAGCACCCACAGGCTGTTCTTCCACGTTCCCCTTCCCCAACCTATGAGGATTTATGATTCTGATGGCGGGAGATGTCCAGTGTGTTTTAACTGGTGCTCCAAATAGAAAGGAAAAAACAGGTGTTCTCCATCACCAACATTTTGTACAGAATTTAACATTCTCATTTTTAAACAATGTTTTCCAAACATATGAAACAATCCATCATGACAGGCAAGGCTACCTCACGCCTATCAGACAGATATTACATGTGTGTACAAAAGAGAATATTTCAATGCGCTATACTGTAAAATGAAAGGATGAAAAGACACTACTCACTTGCTAATGCCTAGGAAAGGCGTGCTGGCCTTAGTGAAGTAGTCACCTTTTTTGGTAGCAATCTCTAGTAAAACAATTCAAGGCGACCAGCATTCAGAATATCACGCTCTCTCTATGTCTTAACAAGTGAGTTTTGTTTTTTCATCCTTTCAAGTATAGCATGGTTAAATATTCTCTGTTCTACAGACTGGTAATATCTGTCTGAAAGCCGTGAGGTAGCCTTGCCTGTCATGGTGGAATCTTTCTATGATTGGAAAACATTATGAGGAAATGTGAGTGTTATCTTTTAGCATTTATTTTGGTGATGGAGCTCACCTTTATTTGGCAAATCTAGTTTAATCTTGTCATGCAGCAATGTTGTTATTGCCTAATCTTTTTTTGTGTTTTGTTATGTAATGTTACTTTTCAAAAAAGTTAAAGAAGGCACAAAGGGTCATTTTGCCCATTGCCAAAATGTTCTTATGGCAATATTATGTTTGCCTTTAAGCAAATCCCCCAAAAAAGGCAAAACTAAAAATTTGTCTACTCTAGTTAACGTCTCTGTGTGATTTTTCACAATCCCTCACAACATACTAACATACACTAACCAATGCAATGAAACACTCATAGAATCATAAGGGGTGGAGTAATATATATTTAGACACAATTAAAGAAAAAAATTATAACATAGACACAGCATTCTCTTGCCAAGAAGTTGCCCCCTCAGGTGAGATAAAGTAATTAGTGAAAATATCACGCACTTTTAGGCCAGAGAGCGGTCTACATTGAGGGTTCATAGGTGGTCTCACCCTGCGCACATTGTCCGGTCTACGCACAACACCATCAGAGGAGGAACAATCATGTATCCTGGTGAAGTTATGCAGAACAACACAGGCTTTCACAACTTCATTCACATTTTGCTCACTCAACTGAATGGCAGACTGGAGTACCCGCCATTTGGCACAAAGAATCCCAAAGGAACACTCCACCAGTCGCCTAGCACGTGATAGGCGCAAGTTAAAAATTCTGCGCCTGTGGTCAAGGTTGCGCCGGGGATATGGCCTCATGACATTGCGCGATAACTGAAAGGCCTCATCTGCCATAAGGACATAAGGGACTGATTCTTCAGGGGAGCCTGGTAGCTGGCGTGGTGGTGGTAGATCCAACTGGTTGGTGCTTAGCCGCCGAGCCATTATGGAAGTATTGAAGACTCTAGAGTCTCCCGTCCTTCCATAGGCCCCAATGTCAACAATTATAAACTTGTATTGAGGGTCTACCAGAGCCAACAATACAACAGAAAAGTATTGTTTATAATTGAAGAATTGGAAGCCAGAGTTCGGCGGCTTACGCACCCTGATATGTTTGCCATCCAGGGCCCCAATACAATTTGGAAACTGGCAGTCCTCCTCAAAGTCCCTTGATATCCTCAACCAGTCTTCCATCCTGGGCTCGGGCATGACCACTTGATGGAGTCTTGTCCAGATTTCTGTACATGTAGACCTCACTATGCCTGAAATGGTTGATTTTCCAATGAGAAGACTCATGGTGGAGGGCGACATAAGACAGGCCAGTGGACAGGAAGCTGTAGAACAACAGAAATTGTTAAGTGTAGAATGCCTAAAGTCCAAAAAAATCAGTTACATGCCGACCAAACTTGGTAGGAATTGAGATAGAATAACACACACATATTTGGTGGCACAATGACTAAGTGATATGCAGGACATATTAGATCTAACATTCTGGTGTGTCAGTTGAAACATATTTGGAGTAAGATGAGGGCATTAAACTTTGTCCAAGAAGGCCAAAAAACATAATTTAGCACACACATTATGAACATAGAGAATGTGGTTGTGTAGTACATACCGTATTGTGAGTAGAAGTCGCTCCTCTGCAGGTATCGCTTTGCGCATCCTTTTGTCCTGAAAGGTTATCCTAGGGCGCACTGTCTCCAAGAGTCGATCAAATGTGGAAATGCTCATGCGACAGTACTGGTAAAATTTTTCCGGATGCTCCCGCAGAGAAGAATAGAGGCGGTGAAAATGACCTCTTGTGAGTCGTTGCCTCAAAAGTGGATGTACCCACATGCGTCTCCTCCTCCGCGGATCCACTATCACTGGGTATGGTTGACAAAAGCCAGGTAAAGAGAACCTGCTCAGTTGTATTGAATCTCAGACCCTCTGCCATGTTGCACAAAGAACACCAACACACCTCGTGAAAGCAAGGTCACAAATGGACAGAATGGAGGCAGCCACCTGTTTCAGAGTGTATAAATAGGGTGCAGGCTAATGATTTAAATTGTTTGCAGGCCTCAAAACCGTTAAATGTCCATTTTGCAAGGCTGCGAGAAAATCTCGCCATACGGATGCCACACGGATTACATACGGATGCAGACATGCGCAAAATACGCGACCTCACCTGGCTTACGGATGACCTACGGAGCACTATTTAGGGGTCATTCATCCGTATTACACATGTAAACTACGGACCGTATTTTGCGCAGGTTAGTGTGACTCCAGCCTAAGGGTAAACACAAAAAGGCTGAGCCTGTTAAGGTACTGTCACACTTAGCGATATACCAGCGATCCCGACCAGCGATATGATGCGGTCAGGATCGCTGGTGCATCGCTAAGTGGTCGCTAGTGAGCTGCCACACAGGCAGATCTCACCAGCGACATCGCTGGGGACGGGGGTCGCTACTTACCTGTCACACCAGGCGATCCTGCGTCCTCCCGCCCGGCTCCACGCGTCACTCGTCGTCACAGCAGGAAGCGCCGCAGGAAGCTGACGACAAGAAACGGTCCAGGATGTTCTCGCGCGATCAGCGATAACCAGCGGGGGAGCGGGTTGTAGGTAAGTATCCGACACAGCGATATCGCTAGCAATATCGCTATAACGTCACAAGTTATAGCGATATTGCTAGCGATATCGCTTAGTGTGACAGGCCCTTTAGCGTAACAGGTCTCAGATATATGCACACACGGTATCAGGTCACAGGTGCAGGACCAAAGGCAGAAGGAACTGCGTCCATCTAGACCTACCGTGTGTGTGGCGTTGCTACTGTGGGCGCCAAAGAGAGCTGCAACTGCAGCACGGCGTAGGACACTGCCGCGAGACGATAGTGCCATGAGGAGTAGCACAATCGGACACTAGTGTAGAGGTGCGGTGTGCACAGTGGCCTAAGGCTTGTCACTGACTGGCGCTGACTGCTGAATAGTGTTGAGCATTCCGATACTGCAAATATCGGGCATCGGCCGATATTCGCTGTATCGGAATTCCGATACCGAGTACCGATATTTTTTCAATATCGGATAGTGGAATTGGAAGTCCCCATAATGCAATGAGCCACTGTTGTGGCTGTGATTGGCTGCTGAAATGATGTCATCATGATGTGTGGTCTGTGCCGACTGCGGGGGGCCTGTACCGACTGTGGGGGCCTGTACAGGCCTGCCGGGGGCCTGTGCCGGCTGTCGGGGGTCTGTACGGGCCTGCCGGGGGCTTGTGCCTACTGCCGGGGGGTCTGTACGGGCCTGCCGGGGGCTTGTGCCAGCTGGCGGGGGTCTGTACGGGCCTGCCAGGGGCCTGTGCCGGCTGCCAGGGGTCTGTACGGGCCTGATGGGGGCTTGTGCCGGCTGTCGGGGGTCTGTACGGGCCTGCCGGGGGCTTGTGCCTACTGCCGGGGTCTGTACGGGCCTGCCGGGGGCTTGTGCCAGCTGGCGAGGGTCTGTACGGGCCTGCCAGGGGCCTGTGCCGGCTGCCGGTGGTCTTTACGGGCCTGCCGGGGGCTTGTGCCGGCTGCCGGGGGTCTGTACGGGCCTGCCAGGTGCCTGTGCCGGCTGCCAGGGGTCTGTGCGGGCCTGCCGGGGGTCTTGTGTGTGTGCAGGCTGTTAGGAATCTGGGTTCTATAAAGCCTATGCGGGAATCCAGATTTACACATTTGTCTCCGGAGGCTAAGTCCTTTGTCCCAGCTTCTGAGTATGCTCACGGGACTAGCTCTCATTGGAGTTCAGGAGTCAGGTGCTCAGGTCCTGCTCCTGATTTGATTGGTTATGTTCAGGGCTCTGGAGATTTTCGGCAGGTCCCGTACGCTATAAAAAGTGCGCATGGCCGCTATGCCATGCGCTAGTATTTTTCATACTGCTGCTGTATGTATGGTGATGGATGCTTGGACTGGTGACTGACTTATTATGAAACCCCTTTCCTCTGATATTACGATTGTGTGAGTGATTGGGCAGCCGCCAGTAGCAGCGCTAGCATCAGCGTGCTCCAGCTATACTTTTCCAGCAGCTAGCGTCCTGCATCGCGCCAGCGAGTTTGCGGTGTCTCCTCTGTGGCTCCGTGCACACCGCGCTGCGGTTGCGGTCTGTCGGACGTTCGCAGTTGCGACGTTCCGCATCTTTTGTTACGGTAGGTCTAGACGGAGTAGACCTGCGGTTTAAGGCTACTCCTGTGACCTTAAATACCGTATCTGTGCTGCTGTCAGTCTGTGACATAGAACAGACTCAGCGTTATTGTATACTCTGTGCGTGCAGCTCTGTGTGTGAACAGAGCTTGCCTCAGTGCATTTTGGGTGCAGTTATACCCATTGCACACTACCGCCGTAGTGCTCTGCCTCTGTTAGCAGCGGTCTTTCCATCTGCCGCACGGTGGACCCCGGGCGGCAAACACTCTTATTTACATTTTTTTAAGCGTGTTCCGCCGCCGTAACATAATATTAGCACCAGGGTCTGGCTAAAAGATGGCAGATCAGCAGCAGCTGTTACAGCTTGTGCGTCAGCTCGAGGCTCGTCTTGCTACCCTTGAGAGCTTCGCAGGCCACAGATGCTGCTGTCCAAGCACTTACGGACGCGTTTGGGCATATGTCCATGTCCGCCCTTGCACCGACAGTTACCCGCCTCCCGTTACCCGAAAAATATTCTGGAGATGGCGCCTCCTGTAGAGGTTTTATCAGCCAGTGCTCGATTCACCTGGAGATGCTGGCTGCGCAATTCCCTACAGAGCGGGCCAAGGTGGCCTTTATTATATCCCTACTGTCGGGCAAGGCGCTGGAATGGGCCACGCCATTATGGGAGCGTGGTGACCCGGATATCCGGACCGATTGTGTGAGTGATTGGGCAGCCGCCAGTAGCAGCGCTAGCATCAGCGCGCTCCAGCTATACTTTTCCAGCAGCTAGCGTCCTGCATCGTGCCAGCGAGTTTGCGGTGTCTCCTCTGTGGCTCTGTACACACCGCGCTGTGGTTGCAGTCTGTCGGACGTTCGCAGTTGCGACGTTCTGCATCTTTGTTACGGTAGGTCTAGAAGGAGTAGTCCTGCGGTTTAAGGCTACTCCTGTGACCTTAAATACTGTATCTGTGTTGCTGTCAGTCTGTGACATAGAACAGACTCAGCGTTATTGTATACTCTGTGCGTGCAGCTCTGTGTGTGAACAGAGCTTGCCTCAGTGCATATTGGGTGCAGTTATACCCAGTGCCCACTACCACCGTAGTGCTCTGCCTCTGTTAGCAGCGGTCTTTCCATCTGCCGCACGGTGGACCCCGGGCGGCGAACACGCTTATTTATATTTTTTTAAGCGTGTTCCACCGCCATAACATAGGCATCGTCCGATGGGACTACAAGTCCCATCGGGCGATGCTTGCTACAATGACAGTGATTGACACATTAGCCAATGATGGGACAGTAGTAGTCCCATCATCCGGCTAATGTGTTGAATGTAAAACAGAAAAAATATATATACATACTACATACATACTACATACATACTACATTCATGCTACATACATACTACATACATACAACATGCTACAGACATACAGTACATACTACATTCATACTACATTCATACTACATACATACTACATATATACTACATTCATACAACATTCAAACATACATACTACATATATACTACATTCATACAACATTCAAACATACATACTACATACATACTACATATATACTACATTCATACTACATACAACTACATACATACTACACATACACTACATTCATACAACATACATACTACATATACACTACATACATACTACATACATACTACATATACACTACATTCATACTACATACATACTACATATACACTACATTCATACTACATATATACTACATTCATACTACATACAATACATACTACATACATACAACATGCTACAGACATACAACATACATACTACATACAACATACATTCATACAATACATACATACTACATTCATACAGTACATATAACAAAGAGTACATACTCACCAATTCTTGTCACATTATTCCCCGAAGCCAGTGTCATCTATGAAAAGATATGAAAATAACAAACAAGCCATATACTCCCTGATCCGCAGAAATCCACGCGTCCCACGCCGATTTCCCATGGAGGACAGCAGCATCAGCTGATGCGACCGCTCTCTACGGGGCTCCAGGAATCCAATGACGGGAGGTAGGTATCCTTCCGCACTGTAATACTCCGCCACTGTAAAAAAAATAGTCCCTGGTCTCACTTTATGGCAAAAGCTGCGTGGGAACTTTTTCTCACAGCAATGCCAAAAGTGAGACTAGGGACTATTTTTTTTACAGTGGTGGAGGAATACAGTGCGGAAGGATACCTACCTCCCGTCATTGGTTTCCTGGAGCCCCGTAGAGAGTGGTCGCATCAGCTGATGCTGCTGTTGTCCACGGGAAATCGGTGTGGGACACTCGTGGATTTCTACAGATCAGGGAGTATATGGCTTGTTTGTTATTTTCATATTTTTTCATAGATGACACTGGCTTCGGGGAACAATGTGCCAAGTATTGGTGAGTATGTACTCTATGTTGTATGTACTGTATGTCTATATGTATGTATTGTATGAATGTATGAATGTATTGTATGTAGTATGTATGTAGTATGTATTGTATGAATGTATGTATGTTGTATGTAGTATATATGTTGTATGTCTGTAACATGTTGTATGTATGTTGTATGTAGTATGTATGTATGTTGTATGAATGTAGTATGTATGTATTGTATGACTGTATGTATGATGTATGTAGTATGTATGTTGTATGTCTGTAGCATGTTGTATGTATGTAGTATGTACTATGTATGTATGGTGTATGAATATAGTATGTATGTATTGTATGAATGTATGTTGTATGTATGTAGTATGTATGTTGTACGTTTGTAGCATGTTGTATGTATGTAGTATGTATGTATGTTGTATGAATGTAGTATATATGTAGTATGAATGTAGAATGTATCTTGTATGTATGCTGTATGTCTGTAGCATGTTGTATATATGTTGTATGTATGTAGTATGTATGTATGTTGTATGAATGTAGTATATATGTAGTATGTATGTAGTATGTATGTATGTTGTATGAATGTAGTATATATGTATGTAGTATGTATGTATGTATGTTGTATGAATATTAGTATATATGTAGTATGAATGTTGTATGTATGTTGTATGTATGCTGTATGTCTCTAGCATCTTGTATGTATGTTGTATGTATGTAGTAAGTATGTATGTATGTATGTTTTATGAATGTAGTATATATGTAGTATGTATGTAGTGTGTATGTAGTATGTATGTAGTATGTATATATATATTTTTTTTTACATTCAACACATTAGCCGGATGATGGGACTACTACTGTCCCATCATTGGCTAATGTGTCAATCACTGTCATTGTAGCAGGCATCGCCCGATGGGACTTGTAGTCCCATCGGACGATGCCTGCACATACACAAGACCCCCAGTAGGCCCACACAGACCCCCGGCAGCCGGCACAAACCCCCGGCAGGCCCGTACAGACCCCCGTCAGCGGCACAAGCCCCCGGCAGGCCCGTACAGACCCCTGGCAGCCGGCACAAGCCCAAGGCAGGCCCCTACAGACCCCCGGCAGCCGGCACAAGCCCCCGGCAGGCCCCTACAGACCCCCGGCAGCCGGCACAAGCCCCCGGCAGGCCCGTACAGACCCCCGGCAGCCGCACAAGCCCCCAGCAGGCCCGTACAGACCCCCGTCAGCCGGTACAAGACCCTGGCAGGCCCGTATAGACCCCCGGCAGCCGGCACAAGCGCCCGGCAGGCCCGCACAGACCCCACCCGCACACACAGACACGCACAGTGTCTGCCCACGCACCGCCCACACTCTTCCCCCCTCCCGAACAGGATATGCAAGTACAGAAAGGGGTTTTTTAATTCCGATATTTCTGTCCCATTGACTTGAATGGGACTTCCCGTATCGGAATTGGCGATACTCGATACTTTTTTTGTATCGGGCCGATCCTAAATCAAGATGGTATTGCTCAACACTACTGCTGAACTAATTTCCTATCCACATGCGTAGTATCAGAGGGAAGGGGTTTCAAATGAGTCAGTCACTAGAATCATACATCCGTCACCATTCACACATCTAGCAAGTAATGTCTATACTAGCGCATGGCCGAACAGCCATGCGGTCCTTTTATAGCCGTGCACTGCCGGGACCTTCCAGATCTCTGAGATGGACCAATCAAATCAGGGGAAGGACCTGAGCACGTGACTCCCGAGCTCCAATGAGAGATCGTCTAATGAGCATGCTCAGTGGAGCGGCAGCAGGACTTAGCCTCAGGAATGACTTGCTGCAAAGCAGTATGTGAGGCTCTGGACTCCTACTGTGTAGCTACAGGAATCCGAAGCCTAACACCATGTTAAGAAACTACCACACAGCATCCAACTACCTAATCACTTAACAGACTTTACTCATGACTGCTTTTTTGGCCATGTGAACATGCATTTATATGCTGCATGTGTACCAACTCAAATCAAGCTCAATTTTTGTGTTTTTTCTTTGTATTTTTGCATTCTCTGCAAGCTGGGGTGTGGCCTCCCTCTCCTGAGCTGCAAATTGTATTTAGAAGCTTCCCCTGACTGGTGTCCACTGGTTAGGACCCGGTCCTAGTCTGCCCTTATTCACACAGATGTCAACTTTGACACATGATAAAGTTATTAATACTAGACAGTGTAGGACCGCCCCGACCACAGAGTCACCTTGTCGATGGTGGGACGACTTTTATGCTATGTTTGATCAAATACAGTATTACTAAGAACTCTGTATGATTTAAATGCACTTTTGCTTTTTACTTATTTAATTATAGCAGGGTTTTTTAATTTTGTCTTTTGTAGGTTTTGTTTGCTTTTTTGGCCATGTGAACATGCGTTTATGTGCTGCATGTGTACCAACTCAAACCAAGCTCAATTTTTGTGTTTTTTCTTTGTATTTTTGCATTCTCTGCAAGCTGGGGTGTGGCCTCCCTCTCCTGAGCTGGAAATTGTATTTAGAAGCTTCCCCTGACTGGTGTCCACTGGTTGAGACCCGGTCTTTGTCTGCCCTTATTCACACAGACGTCAACTTTGACACATGATAAAGTTATTAATACTAGACAGTGTAGGACCGCCCCGACCGCAGAGTCACCTTGTCGATGGTGGGATGACTTTTATGCTATGTTTGATCAAATACATTATTACTAAGAACTCTGCATGATTTAAATGCACTTTTGCTTTTTACTTATTTAATTATAGCAGGGTTTTTTAAAATTTTGTCTTTTGTAGGTTTTGTTTACTCATGACAGCAGTATGGTGCCAGGAAGCTATGAGGATCAGCTGGGGTGTACAGTCTTCCAGAGAACTAAACAAGACAACTAGGTAGCAATGTCGGTAGAGGATAAGCTGTTCTTAGAGGTAATGAACAAAGGGCTCGTAAAAGAGGAGACCAACAGCTGGGTCGCACCTCTTCCCTTCAGAACCCACAGACCACGTCTACCAAACAACAGAGATCAGGCATTCAAACGTTTCTCCTCTTTCAAACATAATCTGCAAAAGAAGCCAGAGATGAGAGATCACATCTTCTCCTTCATGTCAAAGATATTTGAGAACTGCCATGCAGAACTAGCTCCCACTCTCAAAGACTCTGAAGAATGCTGGTTGCTACCCATGTTTGGAGTATACCACCCTAAGAAACCAGGTCAGATCAGAGTGGTGTTTGACTCCAGTGCTAAGTTTGATGATGTCTCCCTGAATGATGTTCTACTGACAGGACCAGATCTCAATAATAAACTACTGGGAGTACTTATGCGCTTCCGTAAGGATTCCATTGCCTTCATCGCTGACATCTAGCAAATGTTCCATTGTTTCCTTGTGAGAGAGAGAGAGACAGGAACTTCCTAAGATTCTTCTGGTACAGAGACAATGATCCTACTAAAGAAGTCACAGAGTACCGCATGAGAGTGCACATCTTTGGCAATAGCCCTTCTCCTGCAGTCGCCATCTATGGACTCAAAAGGTCTGCTCTAGAAAGAGAAACAGAATACGGGTCAGATGTCAGACAATTCACAGAGAAAGACTTTTATGTTGATGACTGTCTGAAAGCCATGCCTTCAAATGAGACTGCTATCAGTCTTCTCAGGAGAGCACAGGAGATGCTTGCTTGCTCTAACCTTAGGCTTCACAAAATAGCCTCAAACAGCCAAGAACTCATGAAAGCTTTCCCTTCACAAGACTTGTGTAACGGTCACAGAGACCTGGATCTGGGGTCAGACCCCACACCAATGCAACGCAGCCTCGGGCTTCTCTGGAATCTACAGTCAGACACTTTTACCTTTCAGGTCAGCCAAGAAGAAAAGCCTTTCACACGCAGAGGGGTCCTGTCTACTATTAGCAGCCTGTATGATCCCATAGGTTTTGCAGCTCCTGTTACTTTACAAGGCAAAGCCATACTAAGAGACTTAACCAAGGAGACTTCTGACTGGGATGCACCTCTGCCACCTGACAAGAGAATCCAGTGGGAAGCATGGAAGAACTCTCTAGCAGCCCTCTCCAACCTAAATGTATCAAGGCCATACACCCCTGTGCCGTCTACAGAGATACAGAGCCAAAGACTGTATGTATTTGCAGATGCTTCTGTCAAAGCAATTGCTTTTGTATCTCAAAACTGTGGACTCCAAATGTCAGAGCCACATTGGATTCGTCATGGGGAAAGCCAAACTTGCTCCACAACCAGAGCACACCATACCAAGGTTAGAACTTTGTGCTGCAGTCTTAGCCATCGAGTTAGCAGAGTTCATCACATCCGAGATGGATATCGACCTGACACAAGCCAAGTTCTACTCAGACAGCAAGGTAGTCCTGGGATACATCCACAATGAAACCAGGTGATTCTACGTTTATGTCAACAACAGAGTGCTACGAATTAGGAGATCAGTTCATCCAAAACAGTGGCATTATGTCCCCATGGATCAAAACCCTGCAGATCATGCAACTAGAGCAGTTGACACAAGTCGACTAGAGAGCACAACATGGCTCTCAGGACCAAAACTATTGTACACTGAGGAGTGTTGTTTAGACACCTTTGAACTGATAGGAGAGGACTCAGATGCTGAAATCCGCCCTCAGTTGTCCACACTCCATACCATGACTTCTGATATTCAGCTTGGATCCCACAGATTTGACAAATTTTCAAGTTGGAAGTCACTTAATCTAGCCATTACCTGCCTGACTCATATAGCTCGGTCATTCAAGACCACCAGAGCTTGTGACACAGATAAATGTAAAGGTTGGCATCTCTGTAAAAACACCTATGTTACCTCCGACTTGGAATCTTACAGAAACCACATCATCTCTACAGTTCAGAGAGAAACCTACTCTGTGGAAATCCAATGTCTGATTAACAAAGCTTCAATGCCTGCGAGCAGCTCATTGAGAAAACTCGACTCATTCATCGAAAACATCGGCCTGCTGAGAGTAGGAGGTCACCTCAAAGAAGCTAAAATAGAGTTTGAGGAGAAATTCCCGCTTATCATTCCTGGAAAATGTCATGTTGCTTACCTAATCGTGCAACACTACCACAATCAGGTCAAACACCAAGGAAGACTATTCACAGAAGGAGCCATCAGAACTGCTTGCCTGTGGATTTTCGGTGCAAAGAAACTCATCTGTAGTATCATATACAAATGTATTACCTGCTGTAAGCTTCGTGGTTCCACTCAGACCCAAAAGATGGCTGACCTACCAGCAAATAGACTCAGCCCAGACCCTCCTTTTACCAACGTTGGTCTCGATGTGTTCGGACCTTGGTCAGTTGTTACTCGTCACACGAGAGGAGGATAAGCCAATAGTAAATGTTGGGCCATCATGTTTACCTGTCTGTCAATAAGAGCCGACAACATAGAGCTCATTGAGTCACTTGACACCTCAAGCTTCATCAATGCTTTGAGACGTTTCATTGCCATCCGTGGTCCTATCAAACATATACGTTCAGAGAGAGGTACCAACTTCATTGGTGCAGCAAAGGAATTGGAAATACCCTCAAATCTAGAAAATAAGACTCTCGAGAGGTTCCTCAGTGACCAAAGTTGCACCTGGTCATTCAACCCACCCCACTCCTCATACATGGGTGGATCTTGGGAACGAATGATTGGTCTAGTACAAAAGATTCTTGACTCTACTTTTCTTCAGGAAGGAGCAGCGAGACTTACCCACGAAAGCCTAACCACCTTCATGGCAGAAGCCGCAGCTATAATCAATGCAAGGCCCTTTGTTCCAGTTCCTAATGACCCTGAGGAGCCCTTGTTATTGACTCCAGCTACTCTTCTAACCCAGGAAACAGGACTATCCAATGCCCCTCCAGGAGAATTCGACTCTAAAGACCTCTACATGCGCTAATGGAGGCAGGTGCAAAGTCTTGCCTATGCGTTCAGGGACAGGTGGCGCAAACGACACTTGTCTACCCTGCAGCCACGGACAAAGTGGCAATCTACCAGGCCTAATCTTCAGATTGGTGACCTCGTCCTTGTCAAAGACTGCCAGGCCCGTAGGAGCCAGTGGCCACTTGGACTTGTTACTGCTAGGTTTCCGGGTAAAGATGGCAATGTTTGCAAAGTTGAACTCAGGATGGCCAAAGGAGATGGACCTAAAACATTCTTCACACCAGTGACTGAGCTGGTCCTATTGTTGCCCTCTGAGAATAAGAATGGTGACATCCGTTTGATGTCAGATGAGGAGTCTTCTGTCTCCGACATAAGCAATGACTCTTAATTACCTGTTTTGATAACATACCATATTGCTGTATGTTCAGGATGTTCAGTTTTTCCTTAGTTAATGTTTATTGTTTCCAGCTCCATCTAGTGGCCAAAAGTTATAACTGCACGATGTTATTTGTACTCTACTTCCTGATTCATTCCCTCCAATTCCCAATGTATCCTGGGTAAGTTACAAGGCATCATGGTCTAATACAGCCCCCTTTCTCTGCCCAGTCTGCCATTTTCTGTGAAGCCTGGTTCATGTGGACATCTCATTTTTGTATCTCCCCTTGTGTCAGCATCGTCGGTATGTAATCACTCTTCCTTCATCTAATTCCTGTCTTAGATGACCCCCGCTTAGATAGCTCTCCCCTGGCTAGCTATTAGCTCAGATAATCTGTATAATGTATATATGTATTTTTATGTACCCATACTGATTAAATGTATTGTATGTCTTATTTGTAGTTTCACCGTGCATCTATATACCATCGCGTTCAATAAACACAGATTCAACCTACAGTCTTCTTATTGGACCCCCGTTATATCGGTTTAGCTACCCGTATAAGCTATATGAACCCCGTGCATTTAGCTGAGGACGGAATAAAGTGTACTCCAATATGAAATGTCTGGTATATCCCTTTAGCACGCAATATGTTGATATCGAATAGGAACAATGATTGCTGTAGTTTTCTATGCGGAGGCATACAGTGAAATATAAACTGTACCACAAGAGTATCCTTTTTCACAATGGAAACCTTTTTGCCCCATATGCCCCTGTAAGACACAGTGGCAGCTATTACAGCCTTCAGTCAGACTGATATGTCAGGAAACACTTTGGATGGAAGGATAAAATAACGTGTCAAAGTTCATTCTGTTCAGAATGCTGAATTGTTGCAGTGTGTATTGTGCACACAGTCAGGTTTCCCCTCTATTTCCAGCATGAGTGGGAGGTGACATGACTGCCAAGTATATGCTTTACATATATTGAGAGGAGTAGATGAGAAGCTCCTCGCCATGTGACTATAAGTATGTAAACTGCCCACTTACACTAGGAATGGAGCGGAATCATGACAGTGTACACATCACACAATTTTAAAATTCATCACTTAGTTTTGATGCCAGAAAACCCTTTTGAATCTTATCTGTACAAAGGGCAACATGATGTACAGGAGTTTGCACTATTACCTCGCAGCAGTGGGCCTGGGTTCTCACCAAGAACAACATCTGCATATTTTCTCCCTTTGTTTGCGTGAGTTTCCGTTCACAATCCAAAGACATACTGATTAGGAATTTAGATTGTGAGCCCCGATGGGGATAATGATGGCAAAATAAGTAAAGAGCTGTGGAATATGTTGGAGATACATAAGCAAACATAATAACTGGATTAAAACTTTTTTGTTACACTAATACCTTGCCTGAAAGACTTTGTCCTGTAGCTACTGTCTCCTGCCACATTGTACTAGGCCATAGCATAATGTATGCACGCTCTGCAGCTTCAGAACTCTTATGAGAACCTTTATATTGTGCTTCTAGATTTAATTTAAGAGACAAGAAATCTTAGAGCTATACATCATAATTTTACAATAGATATAAGTAGACAAAAATTATATAATTGAACAGGGAAAGGAGAGACAATGACAAAGAAATGATGCTCCTGTGGACCACTCAGCTTTTATCCTCTTTTTATGTGATTTTACTGGTATAAAGTTTGTGAACGCAGCAATGTCAAGGTTCAAGAAGCCCTCCTCCCATCAAAAATTGTATCCTCTCAATATATTGCAGTCATCATATAATATAGCACTGTGAGCTTACAATTGCTCCTTTTGACTTTCTACCCAACTAATTCATCTGGTTCCATTACGTCTATCACATTGCATGATTAAAAACTAGCTAGCTGAATCATTCTAAGCTCTATGTAGAAATAGGAATTTTCTTTTCCCTTCATGAGTCATCATTAGAGCAACAATTCTACATCAAATAGACGCTCTGGTGTATTAATCAGCAGCGACTGCTATGCATTGGACAAAGCGGCACAGCGCCGCTTTATTTCCCATTTATATCTGGCGAGCGCCGGGGCTGCTAGCAGCTGATTGGTGAGGTTGCTGGGTGTCGGACCCTCATTCATGATCTATCCTAAGGATAGGTTATCCATGTCATTTGCTTGGAAAGCCTCGCTAAAGGATTGAATCAATGTGCTGCTAAAATTGGGATTCCGGATAGCACTGGACACTTTAGGAGTCGTGAGGGTTCAGTGCCTCAGCTGACTGCATAAGGGAAACCTTCACAATATTAGGCAGGTGGATTTCATGTTTTGTCTGATGGTGTAAAAAATACACACTTATTTTAATCTGAAAAATGGCGCATCACAGAGAAGCTCTTCTTGCGTTCTCAGTGTGATTTGCTATAATACGAGGGAAGGAAGTTGAAATAACACGACGGACTAATTTGGTAATATCTAGACTCACACAATTCCTTCTAGCCAGCATAATTGTGCCCTGAGGGCCGATTTTCAGTTCCTTATAAAAATATCCCACATCTGTAAAATGTAACTTTCAGCACTAATATATTTCCGTGTGTCCTGTTTAGATATTTTTGACGCTTGACTAAGGCACAAAAATTGGTGACTGCATTTTGTAAAGCCCATAAGCAATGCAGTCAGGAATGAAAGAATGGGAAAACATCTTTTACAAGTGTTCATTATCACAGTTTCAGAGTATCGTACAAGAATAATAAGTCGGCAAAAATTCTATATGAGTTCTGCACCCAAATATTAAGCAAATCTGCACCATGCAATCACAATGACTAGATAGACAGCAAATATAAAGCCTAGCACCTTTCCAGTATCTTGCTGTTTCTCTTGATTTTTTCACTTTTTTTCAGGTTATTTGTAGAAAAAACATCAGAAACTGTCATAACTTATTAATAAATGTATTTTATTTGCTGAACACACAATACCCCTTTAAAAGGAATCTGTCCACATGTTTTGCTATTTGCTGGGAGCTGCATAAGGTAGGGACAGAGAACCTGATTCTAGGGATGTGTCACCTATTAGGCTGTGTGCTGTAGTTTCATTACATTCACTATTTTATCAGCAGGAATTTATCACTCTCAGACTAGGTCTCACGTCAGTCTAATCTGTATAACCCCACCCCCACCAATTATTGGCAGCTTGCTAATGATGCACAGTGTACATAACCTCGCCCAAAGTTGACAATTAGTCATGTGGGCGAGGTTATACAGAGCTCAGCATTCTGAGCACTGCTATATCTACAGCAGAGAAAACAGGGATTCTATCCAAACTACACCAAACAGACCAGTAAGTGCTAGAATCAGACTCTTTGCCCCTACATCATGCTGTTCTCAGATTCCATAGCAAAAATTGCCGACAAATTGCCTTTTTTAAAAAAAATCTGGGCTGCAAGATGTATTTATTATATAATTAGAAAATTAATTTTTACCCATTTATGTTTTATTTTCATGTATGCATGTAAAGGATCTGTCAGCAACAATGCATTTTTCTATTATAAAACGCACAAAACTCTTTTCTAACGGATGCCATGGTGTACAAATTTGTCTTCAGCATGTAATATTGAACATACAGTTCTAGTATACTAACTCTAACTAATTGCATTGACTTAGATAACAGTTTTCATTAGCCTTCACAGTAAGGGGCGAGAATGACTGGCATAACAATATAAATGTTTAAATATGTCTTTATTCATGTGCTGGCAGCATAGTTATGCCTTCTTTGTAACTCTTGGGAGTAGAATGACCCAGAAAAAGAGAAATCTGTTCTCCATAATGTCTTGAGCAGACAGCTTCATAGTGCAGTTTAATTTTTTATCAAATGCATCTTTGAAAAATACAGAAATACCTCAATGAAATGTTTGCTTAGGATAATAAAAATCTACTGAACGCTGACCTCTCATTGGCTGCTATGGGTATGTCTCAGTATGGGTAATATCTTTCAAGTAAAGTATGATTTGTATGGCAAATATGAAGTTTGTTACCTGCAATTTCAAACAAACCTTAAAAATTCAATTGCGCAAGTAAATCCCTTTAAGTCTCCATGCGCAGTGCAGAGAAGTGCACAGAGACTATACGGCTCCATAGTACACGGCAGCTAATATGCCGTGTGCTACTGCACAGGCTGGAAATAAATATAGAGGCCTTTGTATGTGCAACATATAATTGAACACACCACATTTTTATTTTTTCTGTTTTCTTTCTATACATCCTCTTTTGGACTATTAGCCGACATTTAATATGTCTCTGACATGTCTTTTCTGTATCCCAAAATCAATAGTTTTAGCATTCTTTAAAACATCTTTTTAGGCATTGCCTTCAAACTAATTCTTTTTGATTTCCCGCCTTTTATATGAGTTCTTAAAATCTAATCACTTAGGCCATGTGCACACAATGCAGATTTCCTGTGGATCCGCAGCAGATTTTACCGCGCAGAAATGCTGCGGATCCGCAAAATGATTTAGGCTATGGGCCCACGTAGCATTTTAAAACGCACAATGAAAACCGGACTCCTTCCCAGAAATCGCACGTTTTTTTTCAGCGCGATTTCACCGCGATTCTGTTCGCGATTTTGCCAAGATTTTCTCAAGCACTTTCCAAGCGATTTGAAGCATCGCTTGGAAAGTGATTGACAGGTTGGTCACACTCATCAAACATAGTGTTTGACAAGTGTGAGCAGCTTTTTACTATTGAGGCCGCCTATGCGGCATCAATAATAAAAGATAAAATGTTAAAAATGATAAAAAAATAAAAAATCGGGGTATATTTACCTTCCGACGTCCCGCGCTGCCATCCCGGGCCTCAGCGTTCCCAGTAATGCTTTTCGAGACCTGTAATGACGTTGGTCTCGCGTTACTATAGCGATCTCGTGAGACCGCTAGAGTCATGCGAGACTACGTCATCACAGGACCGTGCCGCAAGGCATTACTGGGAACGCTTAGGCCGGGAATGCAGCGCGGGACGTCGGAAGGTAAATATACCCCGATTTTTTATTTTTTATTCTTTTTTTTACAGGGGTATGGTACCCAGGACCTGGAGGACAGTCTCCTCTCCTCCACACCGTGGGTACCAACCGCACATGAGACGCTTAACTTCGCGCATGGTGGGCATAGCCACATGCGGGAAGTAAGCGAGTCTCATGCATTCCTATGGGTGCAGAATCGTGGCAATTCTTTGTGATTCCACACAAAAAAATGATCATGCTGCGATTTTTTCCGCGATGCGATTCCGCCGCAGAAAAAAGCGCAGCATTAGCACAGCATGTGCAGAATGCCATAGGAATGCATGGGGTGCGTCATGTACAAGATTTTTAAATGTTTTCGCAGCGTTTTCGCGCCGAAAATCGCGGCAAAAACGCTTAAAAATCGCATCGTGGGCACACAGCCTTACAGTACAATGTAAATCAATTTAAAAAAAAAAAAACGCTGTGCAGACGCTGCGGTTTTTTCCACGCGGTTTTTGTGCGGTGCAAAAAATGCAGCATGTCACTTCTTTTGTGCGGTTTTCCACTTGCTCCATCCTCCAAATCCGCAGGGGGAAAACCGAAGTGGAAAATCGCACAAAAACCGAAAGAAAACCGCACAAAAACAGGAAGAAATCTGCAGGAAAAATGCAGGTCATTTGACCTGCTGATTTCTTCAAATCTGCGCGGAGAAATCCGCAGGAGGAAAATCCACGTGTGCACTTAGCCTTAGCATTTGTGGACTCATATGCGCTTCATATATGAGCTTACATGGAATAGAATATCTGCTTTTACAAAAATCTTAGTAGGGGAGGGTGTATTATGAATTTTATTTAATAATTCAAGTTTTATTTTCTGTATGTCAAAGTGAAAAAAAAATGTTCCAAAACTCCTGGCAGTGAAAGGCTAAAAAAAACAATTGAGCAAAACACAAAATTGCAGTTGGCGAAATGCAGCGTTTTAGCCTTTGTGTTTGATGTAATACAATTTCACACATGCCTAGACTCTTCAGTTCTCAGCACAGGGAATTTATTGTTGATGTTTGAGAAGTCTAGCTTTGCACGATCACAGGAAGAAAAAGAAACTTAAAATATTGGAGGACTAAATGCTAAAAGAATTATTCAATACAATGACTATATATTAAAAATAATGATTAGTTTGATAAGTTTGGTTTTCATAGGACAGATTTGCAGAACTGTATGTTTTTGTGAGATGGAGGCAGGATGGATCAGCACTCTTAGGCTAGTTTCACATTAGCGTTTTTGTGTGCAGCGCATCGTGCGCACCCGTGTGCATGCGCACTGAGCACCTATGTTTAACATGGCGTGCGCATGGTCTTGCGCGCGCTTGCGTTTTCGTGAGCATGCTTTTTTTGTCTTTTGCGCCAGATGCAACATGTTGCATTTTTTGGTCCGCCCTGTCTCGTAAAAAAAAAACGCATGCGCATGCTTGCGCACGGAATGCGCAAAAAAACACATTGAAGTCTATGGGAACGCATGCGTGCGCATGGTCTTGCGCACGTTTGCATTTTTGTGCGCCTGCGTTTTTTAGGTAAACAAGTCTGGAATGTGGTCTAGACAATGGAAAACCACTCCCAAAAACCAAGGTGATAAAAGATTGTGTGGGCACTGGAATTCCCCAATACTCTACAGACTGCTGCAAGACTGAAAACAGCAAAATTGTGAAAATGTGAAATGTCACACCTAAAAACGCATGCGCATAAAAAACGCAAACGCATGCAAAAATGCATGTAAAACGCAAGCAACGCTGCGTTTTTTTGACGCATCAGCGTACGCATGACGTTAAACAACCGCGTTTGTTTTGCGTTTGCATGCGGTTTTCTATGCATTTTTTATGCGCATGATGCGCTGCGCTAAAAAACGCTAATGTAAAACTAGCCTTACTGCACCTTTTACTAGTCATGGGGTAGCCATGTAAAAAAATAGAATAAAGAACCGAAGAAGGAAAAGACTATTAATTCCTTCTCAAGAGTGTTGGGATTATTTAGTTCCTTTGTAACAGGGGGTGTAAAATAGCCTGTGACAAACTATGCCCAGGGTTAAAGTGGCCTATACGGGATATACTCTTGCTTATGCCACTTTAAACACGACATAGTCTTAGACGGGGTATATTCTGGCCTGTTACACCAGCATACAAAGAACAGATATTGTCTAATATTCAGACCTTCATAAGGTTTTTTGAGGGTATCCGTTGAATGGAGATTTGTTGTGGAAGAAGCAGCCACCATCTATAACCTATTACATGAAACTGTCTTCTACAACCTCACCTTTGTACAAGGATTTAGCTGTTCCACGACCAATTTTTTTGTCACCTACAAAGCTATTATAGTTTCAGTTAATGAAAACAGAGGTATCACTCATGCGCTGCTAATGGCGAATTATCGGTGAAATAAAATTCTTTTATACAAACAGGTTTAAAAGTCAATGCATTTCAAGGTGTCCAGTTTTGGGCGCCACATTTTAAAAAAGACATCAACAAACTGGAGCAAGTTCAGAAAATAGCGACCAAAATGGTGACCGGTCTGCAAACCCTGTCTTATGAGGAAAGGCTGCATGATTTGGAAATGTTTAGCTTGCAAAAGAGAAGACTGAGAGGAGACTTAATAGCTGTCTACAAATATCTAAAGGGCTGTCACATTGCAGAAGGATCATCTTTATTCTCATTTGCACAAGGAAAGACTAGAAGCAATGGGATGAAACTGAATGGGAGGAGACACAGATTAGATATTAGAAAAAAAATTTTGACAGTTAGCGTGATCAATGAGTGGAACAGACTGCCACGAGAAGTGGTGAGTTCTCCTTCAATGGAAGTCTTCAAACAGAGGCTGGACAGACATCTGTCTGGGATGATTTAGCGAATCCTGCTTTGAGCAGGGGGTTGGACCAGATGGCCCAGGAGGTCCCTTCCAACTCTACAATTCTATGATTCTATGATTCTAAGGTCAAGCAGGACATCTTGATCAGGACAAAACCAGGACAAAAGCAAAATCAAAAACTGACTTGTCCTGATGAAAAGATCCTGCGTGATCTCGAAACGCACTGACTTTTAAACCTGTTTAAATAAAATAATTTTATTTCGCCGATAATTCACCATCTTTGTCTGGAAACCCCATGGGAAATTATATGAAGAGGCATTGCTTATTGTTGTGAAGAGGGATTGTCACACTAGTCCTACTTTTTAGATTAGGGTGTGGAGTGACATAATGTACACTAGCTGTATCCCACTAGTCTTCATACCAGATACACCAATAAACTTGGTGTTACGTTGATTTAGTTATTGAACTTTGGTAATTTCTTTAAAGTGTTTCAGGAGCCATTGTTCAACTACTCTAGGTGACATGTTACTGTCTGCAGTAATGGGAGGAGACACAGATTAGATATTAGAAAAAAATTTTTGACAGTTAGAGTGATCAATGAGTGGAACAGACTGCCACGAGAAGTGGTGAGTTCTCCTTCAATGGAAGTCTTCAAACAGAGGCTGGACAGACATCTGTCTAGGATGATTTAGCGAATCCTGCTTTGAGCAGGGGGTTGGACCAGATGGCCCAGGAGGTCCCTTCCAACTCTACAATTCTATGATTCTATGATTCTAAGGTCAAGCAGGACATCTTGATCAGGACAAAACCAGGACAAAAGCAAAATCAAAAACTGACTTGTCCTGATGAAAAGATCCTGCGTGATCTCGAAACGCACTGACTTTTAAACCTGTTTAAATAAAATAATTTTATTTCGCCGATAATTCACCATCTTTGTCTGGAAACCCCATGGGAAATTATATGAAGAGGCATTGCTTATTGTTGTGAAGAGGGATTGTCACACTAGTCCTACTTTTTAGATTAGGGTGTGGAGTGACATAATGTACACTAGCTGTATCCCACTAGTCTTCATACCAGATACACCAATAAACTTGGTGTTACGTTGAATTAGTTATTGAACTTTGGTAATTTCTTTAAAGTGTTTCAGGAGCCATTGTTCAACTACTCTAGGTGACATGTTACTGTCTGCAGCATCTCTGGGATTGTCTGTCATTGAGCAGATCTATGACGTCATATGTAAGCAAAGAGAGATGCCAGCAGTGGATCTTGATGATTTGCCCAAATGTGGCATAGCACGTGTAGGGGCAGCAAGCCATGGGATCTCACTACTCTATATTAAGTAAGTAATTACTCTGCATTTGCACTTTGTTGTCATGTTTACTTTTGCACCTTAAGCACTTTATGCAGCACCAAGCTTTTTGCACTTATGCAGTCTCATTTTTATAATTTTCTCACTAGAGACTTAACTAGCACTGATTGAACCTGTGACCTTTTGCTCTTTCAGTATGATCTAGTTTCTCATGATTGGCTCTATTGGTGCTTTTCATTATGATGGATTCTGTATTAATGTGCTTTTGCTGTAATATTTTTTCTGTCTCTCTGTGCTTTCTGCGTTAGCAGTGATACTCTGTTGTCATTTATTTTTTCATGGTTTTAAATCTTGATGTTAATAAAAATTACTATTTTAGTTTAAAATACTCTTTGATTCCCCTCGTGTTGCTTTAATAGGCCTGATTAAGGGGTTTGTGGTGTTCTATACTTATTTTGAGTTTTTGTCGATTTGATTAATTCACTCCATTGTGCAGGGAATTTCAGTGTTTAACAGTAATATTAAAGTATATAGTATGAGTCCTCAAACAATTGCAAGTTCTAAAATAAAGTAAACATTTTAAAAATAAGAAAATAAAACATAGAACACTGAATGCCAAAAAAAATTAGAATTTTCCTTTGTTAGCTGTTTTAGATATTAGGGTTAGGACTCGCAAGTATGGGGACCCTTGATGTGGGTTGCGAGCTTATCTATTTTGGCCAAAATATTAACCAATACCTCATTTAATGTATTTATCATATGCATAAATTTTTTGTACTTTTTATCATATCATTTTTTGCAGGATGCAGCTAGGCCTCTTTTTGTTGACTTGGTTCATTAGGACATCTTACCCTGTGTTTTGCATATTATAGTGCTGGGCAGCCCGCCTGATAATACTATGGGCGCCATCAATAGGCTGTAAGTCGGACACTTTGCATCGCACATACCTGTGTGACTCTGGTTCTACACAAGCCTCATTTGCGTGCATTTTTTCTACTAGGCAGCCAACCCCTCCATAATCTGGTAGGAGTGGGGGTGGCTGTTTTATCAGTAGTATGCACCTGTGCTGTCCCTTGCCTTTATTAGTGGAGGCCTGCTGCATCCTGCTAGATGTGCATTTGCCATCAGACAGGATTTTGCGAAGGCCATATCTTATGGTATGTGTTTTTTTGAATTTTTCTATGTTAGCTACCATCTTAGTCCTCCAAGGAAGGGTTGGGTTTCAACACAGTAATATTGAAGTTTGAAGTATATAGTATGAGTCATCAAACAATTGCAAGTTCTAAAATAAAGTAAACATTTTAAAAATAAGAAAATAAAACAGAAAACTGAATGCCATAAAAACACAAACAACAGCAGAATTGCGAAATTGAGTTTTGATGTTTTTATATAATTTTATGCATTGGCTTTGAGCAACTCGATGTAGGGGATACAACTACGTAGGTTACATTCTAACCAAGATTAACTGATGATGACATCCATTCACATCTGAGTGTACTGTATCATTTGTGATCATTTAAGAAAATCTAGGGAATGTAATACCTTCCTGGACATTTGATTGAGTCACCCATTTTATGCCTATTAAATACATTATAAGGTTTTTTTTGCATTTTTTCTTGGCTGGCTGAAAAATACCCTATATAAATTAGGCTTCCAGATACCATGCAGATCATAGCATTAAAATGTCTCATTTGTTGTTTCAGATAGGATTGCTTGTGAATAAACTGCAATATTCAACTCATGAAACAATAAAAATAAAAGCACAAATAAATATACTAGTAAGCTCTGCTGTATCATCAAGATTTTTTTTAATCAGTCTCTTCAGGAAAAATTATTTCTATTTGCTTGAAGAATGATTCAAAGTACAATATATTTCTTAAATAAATGTGGGTCATGTAAGTAGTGCTCACAATTGAATGCCCAGACTCCCAACAGTACACAATAGATACAAGTGTTTTGTACTGTAATTCTCAGTGAATGGCCCACTCATTAACATGACTTTCTTTTTATCCAACAATTTGTTTGAAAGAAAAAATCCCATCAGCATACATAAGAAAACAAAACAGAATACCGCCTACAATAAAATGAAGATATACATAATTCACTACCTTTATTTTAAAAGTTTGGTAACATTATAACATTTAGTAAAAGGTATTACTTCTATCCTTAGGATTGAGTTTATAAAGATATATGTAAAAAGTCTATTTTAAAAATTAGCAAATCAATTGTAAATCTAATTCATGTCTCAAATAAGTCAATCAATTTGCAATTAGATTCACACAAATCTAAAAAATACACGTTGCAGAAGATTTCGTCAGCTACAGAATGCTGACTTGATGTCAGGCTCGGCAACAATGACTTTACCATACTGCCTCGTAGCTATCACATCACATGGAAAGTTCAAAAGCAAAAGCAGAGAATGCAGCAGCCATTTCAGAGTGATTTAGAATACAGAGAAGACCTCAGAGCTCACAGTTCATCAACAGAGAGAGGGAGAGAAAGCCCTAAAATATTGGACAAATATTCCAAAAAATATCCACTGTAACATTGGAGAGATGAGCATGATAGTCTGCAAATAATAAAAAATAATTCTAAGATTCAATTGATAGGGGAAAAATGAAACAGTAGTGCCACACTCAAGTCTTCCCCATGATTGTGAAGCCTACTGAAACAGACAAAGGGACTTTTTCAATGCTTAGGAATCCTTGCAGTGTTTTTTGTTAATCATTCTAATTTACGGAGATAATGACTTTAGAGTTTTCATTGCCTGTAAGCCATAATCATCAACATTAACAGAAATACACATTTGAAATAGCTCACTCTGTTTGTAAGGACTCTATATAATATATGAGTTTCAGTTTTTGTATTGAAGAACTGAAATAAATTAACTTCTTGATGATATTCTAATTTTGTGAGAAGCACCTGTATATATTTAGAATCATAGAATCATAGAATCGTAGAGTTGGAAGGGACCTCCTGGGCCATCTGGTCCAACCCCCTGCTCAAAGCAGGATTCGCTAAATCATCCCAGTCAGATGTCTGTCCAGCCTCTGTTTGAAGACTTCCATTGAAGGAGAACTCACCACTTCTCGTGGCAGCCTGTTCCACTCATTGATCACTCTAACTGTCAAAAAGTTTTTTCTAATATCTAATCTGTGTCTCCTCCCATTCAGTTTCATCCCATTGCTTCTAGTCTTTCCTTGTGCAAATGAGAATAAAGTTGATCCTTCTACAATGTGACAGCCCTTTAGATATTTGTAGACAGCTATTAAGTCTCCTCTCAGTCTTCTCTTTTGCAAACTAAACATTCCCAAATCCTGCAACCTTTCCTCATAAGACAGGGTTTGCAGACCGGTCACCATTCTGGTCGCTCTTTTCTGAACTTGCTCCAGTTTGTTGATGTCTTTTTTAAAATGTGGTGCCCAAAACTGGACACAATATTCCAGATGAGGTCTGACCAAAGAGGAGTAGAGGGAAATAATGACTTCACGTGATCTAGACTGTATGCTTCTGTTAATACATCCTAGAATTGCATTTGCCTTTTTTGCTGCTGCATCACACTGTTGACTCATATTCAGTCTGTGATCTATTAGTATACCCAAGTCTTTTTCACATGTGCTGTCACTTAGCCCTATTCCTCCCATTCTATATATGCTTTTTTCATTTTTATTGCCCAGATGTAGTACTTTGCATTTCTCCCTGTTAAAAACCATTCTGTTAGTTGCTGCCCACTTCTCCAGTTTATTTAAATCTTTTTGAATCCTCTCTCTCTCTTCTCTAGTATTAGCTATCCCTCCTAGCTTTGTGTCATCAGCAAATTTAATCAGTTTACCCTCAATTCCTTCATCTAAATCATTGATAAAGATGTTGAACAATACAGGGCCCAGGACAGAGCCCTGTGGTACCCCACTTGAGACATTCTTCCAACTGGATGTGCAGCCATTTACGACCACTCTTTGGGTCCGATCACTAAGCCAGTTATGAATCCACCTAACAGTTGCCTTGTCCATTCCATACTTATTCATTTTTTCAATAAGGATTGTATGAGAGACTTTGTCAAATGCTTTGCTGAAGTCAAGATATACTATATCTACAGCATTTCCTTGATCCACCCAATCAGTGATACCGTCATAGAAGGAAATTAAGTACAATTAAGTACAAATTAAGTACAATTAATTTATATACAGCTCTGGCAAAACTTAATAGACCACTGCACAGTTTTATAAAAATCAGCTTCTCTTCATGTCTGACAGCCATTCCATTCCAGTGTCAGTTGAATTCCAACCAGAGTACACCTCATCTACTTAATGTGCTTCTGATTAGGTGATCACCTGAACCAAATCTTATTTAACGAAGGAAAGTATAAAAAAACACTGCTGCGGTGTTCACAATCCTCTTGCAATAGGTCAAGCTAAATGGCAAAACAAGTGCTAGTAATATCCCAGAAGTAATAGGAATGAAAAAATAACTTTTAACCATGCCAAAGGAGTTGAAAAGAAAACTCTTGAGTGAGGAAAAGATGGGATCAATTTTGGATTTACTAGCAGAGGGATATAGTGAGCGTCATGTTGCCTCCATCCTTAAAATTTCTAAGATCACAGTCCATTACAACAAGGTCAAGCAGAATACATTGGGGACAACAAAGCTACAAACTGGCAGAGGGTGAAAATGACTCTCCACTGACCGGGACGACCGTCATCTTATTTGAATGTCACTCAGCAACCCCAGGATGACATCAACTGACCTACAAAAGGAATGGCAAATGGCAGCTGGGGTGAAGTGCAAAGCAAGAACAGTTCTTAACAGGCTCCTAGAGGCAGGGCTCAAGTCATGTAAAGCTAAAAAATAGCCTTTCATCAATGAGAAGCAAAGGAGAGCCAGGCTAGAGCTTGCCAAAGACCATAAGGATTGGACCATAGAGGACTGGAGTAAGGTAAACTTCTCTGATGAGTCTAATTTTCAGCTTTGCCCAACACCTAGTCATCTAATGGTTAGACGGAGACCTGGAAAGTCGTATAAGCCACAGTGTCTTGTACCCACTGTGAAGTTTGGTGCAGAATCAGTGATGATCTGGGGATGCTTCAGCAAGGCTGGAATTGGGCAGGTTAATCGTATGAATCAAGCCGCATACAAGGTTATCCTGGAAAAACAGTTGATTCCTTCTGCTCAGGCAATGTTCCCCATCTCTGAGGACTGGTTTTTCCAGCAGGACAATGCACCATGCCACACAGCTAGGTCAGTCAATGTGTGGATGAAGGAGCATCACATCAAATCCCTGTCATGGCCAGCCCAATCTCCAGATCTGAACCCATTGAAAACCTCTGGAATGTAATCAAGAGGAAGATGGATAGTCACAAGCCAACAAACAAAGAAGAACTGCTTAAATTTTTGTACCAGAAGTGGCATAGGGTCACACAAAAGCAGTGTGAAAGACTGGTGGAAAGCATGCCAAGACGCATGAAAGCTGTGATTAAAAATCATGGTTATTCCATAAAATATTGATTTCTGAACTCTTTTTGAGTTAAAATATTAGTATTGTTGTTTCTAAATGAATATGAACTTGTTTTTCTACAATTACTTGAGGTCTGCAAGCACTGCATTTTTTGGTTATTTTGACCATTTCTCATTTTCTGAAAATAAATACAAAATTTAGTGCTTGGAAATTCGAAAGATGTTGTCAGTAGTTTAAAGAATAAAAGAGCAATTTACATTGTACTCAAAAATATACCTATAAAGAGAAAAATCATACAAACTGAAAATTTTGCAGTGGTCTCTTATTTTTTGCCAGAGATGTATACACACATATACAGTATATTCAGCTCTGGCAAAAAAATTAAGAGACCACCACATCAAATCCTTGTCATGGGCAGCCCATTCTCCAGACCTGAACCCCATAGAAAATCTCTGGAATGTAATCAAGAGGATGATGGATAGTCACAAGCCATCAAACAAAGATGAACTGCTTAAATTTTTGAGCCAGAAGCAGTGTGAAAGTCTGGTGGAAAGCATGCCAAGACACGTGAAAGCCGTTTTTAAAAATCATGGTTATTCCACAAAATATTTATTCTGAACTCTTCCAGAGTTAAAACATTAGTATTGTTGTTTCTAAATGATTATGAACTTGTTTTCTTTGCTTTATTTGAGGTCTGAAAGTACCTGAGTTTTTTTTCAAAAATTTTGACCATATCTCCTTTTCAGAAAAAAAAATACAAAATGTATTGCTTGGAAATTCAGAGACATGTTGTCAGAGGTTTATAAACTAAAAGAACAATTTACATTTTACTCAAAAATATACCTTGTGAGAATCATGTGGGAATAGTGGATGAGGGCAGGTATATCTCGCTCAGATTCCTTTCCTATGTGGCCTAGTCTGGTCAGTATCGCACCTGCTTACTAATGGATAATGGGAGGTGGATATAAAAGGATGCAAGGTGGTTGTGTGAGTGTCTCAGCCTGGGAACACAGAGAGCCTGTCTGTGTGAGAGACACACATGAGTGGAAGCAGTGCCCACTGCAACTGTGGTTTGGCTGGACGGGAGAAGCCCGCCAGTTGGTAGTTAGGTTGTACTTTGTTTAGTTAGTGCCGGACAGGCAAGGATTTGTTTTATGTTTTGTTTCCTTTTGCACTGCTTTCACCTTGAATAAACCTGACCCAGTGTCAGTTATACCCGAATCCAGCTCTGTGCCTGAGTTTCATACTGAACGCACGTGACCTTTGACCCCAGCAAAGGAGATCCCGGAGTGTTTTATCACATTGTGGTGGAGAATGCGGGCATCACGTTGCAAGCATGAGCATGGAGAACGTGGTGAAAGCGCTGGTACAGTCCACCGCCGTCCAGCAAGAAGCTAATCGGGTGATGATGGCCCAGCTGAAGGAGTTGGTGGACATGACAGCTACCGATCGTTCGCTTCTCCAGCAGGTGGCGCAGCGCCTGGCAAGCCTACATGAGGTTAACCTGGAAGCCGAGTCGAGAGTGATTCACGTGAGTCGGTACTGGCAGAAGATGACGACCGAAGATGACGTCGAGGCATACCTGACCATGTTTGAACGGACGGCGGTACGAGAAAAATGGCCGAAGGCACGATGGGCCGGCCTGATTGCCCCGTTTCTTTCCGGTGAGGCCCAAAAGGCTTATTATGACTTAGAGCCTGAAGCTGCGCAGGACTTTGACAAACTGAAAGCCGAGATCTTGGCCCGGCTGGGAGTGACGACCGCTGTCCGTGCACAGAGAGTGCATCAATGGACTTATCAGCCGGATAAACCACCGCGGTCACAGATGTTCGACCTGATCCACGTGACGAAGAAGTGGCTACAACCCGAGGTGCTGACAGCGCCAGAGATAATCCAGAGAGTCGTCATGGACAAGTACCTGAGAGCTCTACCGCCAGCCCTGAGGAAGTGGGTAAGCCATGGAAATCCTACGACGGCAGATCAACTGGTGGATCTGGTTGAACGTTACTCCATGGCGGAAGGACTCCGAGACGACGTTGCCCCACCTCGTTCTTCATCATCTCCACGTGGAACCGGTAAGACTGTTCCAGGGAGTAGGGCAGATGGAAAAATCCCTAAGACAGTGGGGGAGGAAAATGGGACTGCCCGCACTGCGAGGCCGAGAGTAACGAACTATGGTCTAAGCAAGGGGCCCGTTAGGTGTTTCCGCTGCCAAGAGATGGGACATATTGCTGCGAACTGTCCGGTCACTACTGAACCCATGCAGTGCGACGTCACAGACTCTAAAAACCGCATGTCTATGGTTGCACGGGTAGTGAGTGTGAATGCCGGTCAAAAGGATGCGGAAAAACACTTGTGTGATTTAACTGTTGATGGCAAAAATGTGGTGGCATTGTTAGACTCGGGAAGTGTGGTGACTCTGGTGAAGGCCAGTCTGGTGTCAGCCCCGACTGGACCATCAGACAAATTTTCTGTAACGTGTGTGCATGGAGACACCTGTTCGTACCTCACCACGGTCATATGCATTACTACTTCCTATGGGTCTGTGCAACATAAAGTGGGACTCGTCCCGGCGTTATTGCATGATGTTATCCTGGGCCGGGATTTTCCCCACTTCTGGCAATTGTGGGAGAATCAGTTGATGCCCTCGGGTAATAGTGTACATGATTCTTCTCCCAGGGAGCGTGTGGGTCCCGAACCCCTGGAAGAGGTCTCCCCGGAAGACTCGGGGGAAGAGTCTGCGGGAGATGACCTGCAGTTCCCGTTTTCAGTCATGGCGGGTGATAATGAGGAGACTGGGGAAGAGGAGGAGGCTGACAGCCGTCCACCTCCCCGTTTGCCGGATTTAGAAGTTCAGAAAGATGACTTCCAAAGCGAGCAAATAAAGGATCCTACCCTTTCTCAGGCTAGGACAAATGTAAAAGTGATAAATGGGGTACCCGTAGAACCTGGCTCTAGGCTGGCATATCCTTACATGGTTCTGGAGAATGATTTACTCTATCAGATAGAGAAAAAGGGGGAAGATACGGTGCAACTATTAGTCGTGCCAAAACCCTACCGGCGGCAGGTGCTGGACCTGGCCCACGGACATGTGATGGGAGGTCACCTGGGAGTCCAGAAAACCACCGAAAGGATATTACACTGTTTTGTTTGGCCAGGCATGCATCATGATATTCGTGTATATTGCGAGTCTTGTCCTGACTGCCAAGCCTCTGCACCTAAGCCCCGGTTCTGTAGCCCTTTGGTACCCCTACCTATTATTGAAGTCCCGTTTGAGAGGATTGGGATGGATTTAGTTGGGCCCCTTCCACGGTCTGCATGTGGACACCAACATATCCTGGTCATCTTGGATTATGCCACTCGTTACCCGGAGGCCATCCCTTTGCGTAACACGGCCACCAAGACGATTGCCAAGGAACTGGTGCATGTGTTTAGTCGGGTCGGTATACCAAAACAGATACTCACCGACCAGGGGACCCCCTTTATGTCCAGGGTAATGAAGGAGCTCTGCCGATTGTTACAAATCGAACCGTTACGCACATCCGTGTATCACCCTCAAACAGACGGGTTGGTCGAACGGTTCAATAAAACTCTGAAGCAGATGCTGAGAAAGGTGATAGACAAGGATGGGAATAACTGGGACTATTTACTTCCGTATTTGCTTTTTGCCATCAGGGAAGTACCACAGTCTTCCACGGGATTCTCGCCTTTCCAGTTATTGTATGCCCGACGTCCTCGCGGACTGTTAGACGTTGCAAAAGAAACCTGGGAGGGTCAGGTCACTCCATTTAAAACAGTGATAGATCACGTCACACAAATGCAGGGCCGTATTGCGGCTGTTATGCCTATCGTCAAAGAACACATGATGCAGGCTCAAGGAGCCCAAAAAAGAATCTATGATAGGGGCGCCAAGATCCGTACGTTTGCACCCGGAGATAGGGTGTTGATCCTGGTCCCCACGGTGGACAGTAAGTTCCTGGCCCCTTTGAGATCAAGGAAAGAGTTGGTGAAGTAAACTACAAAGTGTACCAGGCAGGTAAACGGAAACCTGAACAGATTTATCATGTAAATCTGATAAAGCCCTGGAAGGAACGGTCTGCCTTGTCAGCGGAGCTGGCCCGTCCTGTCTGCTCGCATACCGTACCGGAGGTACGGGTTGCAGAGACTCTCTCGGAGCGGCAAAAGACTGAGGTCAGGCAGTTTCTACTTCACAACCAAAAGTTTTTCTCAGAAAAACCCGGGCAGACTATGCTAATGAAACATGACATCTTAACGGAACCTGGTGTCACAGTTCACGTAAAGCCCTACCGAATCCCGGAAGCACGCCGTGAAGCCGTTTCCCGAGAAGTGAAGGCAATGTTAGAGTTAGGAGTCATTGAGGAATCGCACAGTGCGTGGTCCAGCCCGATTGTGCTAATTCCTAAACCGGACGGCACCATCCAGTTCTGCAATGACTTCAGGAAACTGAATGCGGTCTCAAAATTTGATGCCTACCCTATGCCCCGGGTCGACGAGTTAATAGATCGGTTAGGAAAAGCCAGGTATATTACGACCCTAGACCTAACAAAGGGGTATTGGCAGATCCCTCTGGCGGAGGCTGCCAGAGAAAAGACGGCATTTGCTACGCCGGAAGGTCTATTTCAGTATGTGTATATGCCGTTTGGACTGCACGGGGCACCGGCGACCTTCCAGAGACTGATGGATCGAGTCCTGAGGCCACATAGGCAGTACGCTTCGGCCTATTTGGACGACATTGTCATTTACAGCTTGGACTGGGAGACTCATCTCCAAAAAGTACAAGCTGTGATTGACGACCTGTGGGAGGCAGGTCTAACCGCGAACCCCAAGAAATGTCACATCGGGCTAGAAGAAGCCCGGTATTTGGTGTATGTAATTGGGAGGGGTGTTGTTAAACCCCAGGTTGATAAGATTCAGGCAGTTCAGGACTGGCCACAACCTGTTAACAAGAAGCAGGTGCAAGCCTTCCTGGGGATCGCCGGCTATTATCGTCGGTTCATACCCAATTTTGCAGCCATCGCTACCCCCCTGACGGATCTTACAAAAGGGAAAGACTCCGTCATGATTAAATGGAGTTTAGCGGCTGAAGAAGCCTTCCATAGCCTAAAACGGGCACTGGTGACTCCGGACTTCCACAGCGAGTTTGTGGTACAAACGGATGCCTCTGATACCGGTATCGGGGCCGTACTCTCACAAGTGAGGGACGGAGTGGAACACCCAGTCCTCTATCTCAGCAGGAAGCTGAATAAACACGAGCAAAGGTATGCAGTCGTAGAAAAAGAGTGCCTCGCCATTAAGTGGGCTCTAGAAGCCCTCAAATATTACCTGGTGGGCCGAAAGTTCAGGCTGATCACTGACCATGCCCCTCTCAAGTGGATGCACTTGAACAAGGAAGGAAATAGCCGGGTGACCCGGTGGTTCCTTGCCCTGCAGGCCTACACTTTTACGGTGGAGCACCGCCCAGGAGTACAGATGGGAAACGCAGATGCCTTGTCCCGAGTGCACTGTTTGGCTGGTGTCATTGCTCGACCGGAGTGGTCTGAGCAGTGGGGGGGGATATGTGAGAATCATGTGGGAATAGTGGATGAGGGCAGGTATATCTCGCCCAGATTCCTTTCCTATGTGGCCTAGTCTGGTCAGAATCGCACCTGCTTACTAATGGATAATGGGAGGTGGATATAAAAGGATGCAAGGTGGTTGTGTGAGTGTCTCAGCCTGGGAACACAGAGAGCCTGTCTGTGTGAGAGACACACACATGAGTGGAAGCAGTGCCCACTGCAACTGTGGTTTGGCTGGACGGGAGAAGCCCGCCAGTTGGTAGTTAGGTTGTACTTTGTTTAGTTAGTGCCGGACAGGCAAGGATTTGTTTTATGTTTTGTTTCCTTTTGCACTGCTTTCACCTTGAATAAACCTGACCCAGTGTCAGTTATACCCGAATCCAGCTCTGCGCCTGAGTTTCATACTGAACGCACGTGACCTTTGACCCCAGCAAAGGAGATCCCGGAGTGTTTTATCACAACCTATAAAGAGAAAAATTGGACAAACTGAACATTTGCAAGAGCTGTATATATACAGCTGAAACCAGAAGTTTATATACACTATATAAAAAGACATATATGCATGTTTTCTCAATATCTGACATGAAATCAGAATAAACCTTTCCTGTTTTAGGTCCGATAGGATTCCCATAATTATTAACATTTGTCAAATTTCTGAATGAGAGAGAGAGAGAGAGAATGTTTTAAGGCATTTTTATTACTTACTGCAAAGTCAAAAGTTTACATACACTAAGATTACTATGCCTTTAAACAATTCAGGACTGTCCTTATGATGATGTCATGTGTTTGGAAGCTTCTGATATGTTTTTTTGCAACATCTGAATTAATCAGAGACACACCTGTGGTTGTATTTTAATGCACAACTGAAACACACTGTTTCTTTGTGTAGCATCATGGGAAAGTCTAAAGAAATCAGCCAAGATATCAGGAAAAGAATTGTGGCCTTTCACAAGTCTGGCTCATCCTTGGGTACAATATCAAGATACTTGAAGGTGCCTCGTTCAATAACTGAAGGTGTCTTGTAATCAGTCCCATTGCAATGTACACAGCATTCATTTTTTCTCTTGGAAAATGGTGCCCACACAATATTATAAAGCTGAGGGAAAAACTGGACTACTCTCTTAACTTGGCATTAAGCTTGAAACTGCATAATAGACAGATGAAGCAGCAACTATGGACAGGTATAGTATATGACTTTCACAGTTTACTGTGCAAATTTTTTGACTGACAGTGATGCACTACTACAACCCTGACGGGTGAATCCTCTATAGTTCAGTCTGGTTCCACCTCCAGGCGGCAGTTACCCAACTCCTCTTATACCTCTTCTGCATATTCTTCAATGAACATGACCCTATCCCCAACAGGAAACAGCTTTGCCTCCATGCCTCGACCTTAGTCTTTTCATTTAGTCTTGTGAGGTACAATGCTGCCAAATAGTTTTATAGCTTGAGAGGATAGTTGACAAAAAGAGTTGGTGAGTTTCATTTGTATAAAGCAGCAAAGCACTGGATGGCTGCCTGTCAATTGAAACTGGGCATTGTTGTAAGCAACAATGCCAGGAACATTCTGCCGTCTTACATTTTGGAAAAGTAAATTACGGTATGTTTTCTGCATGGATGGAGTCCTGAATATAATGGTGCAAAATCTATGAATGAAATATACCCATTTCAAGAAAGTAATGGCTATGGTCAGGAAATTGGCTGTTCATTTCAACTGTTCATATGCAGTAAGGCATGTCTTCCAGGCTTTGCAAAAACAGAATGGCCTGCCTAAGCACCGAATGATTTGCCAAGCTACAACACAATGGAACCAAAAGCTGCATTGGCAGCTGTTCAGTGACACGTGTCTACTGAATCCCTTCAAAAATAGCTATTAAATTTGTCAGTGGGGGCAACTGTTGCATCACTAATGTCATCCTGCTAATATTTTTTATTGGAAAACAAACAAGAAGGAAGAACAACAATTTATACATGATCATCACTATTCTGAAGCTATTTAGGACCCCCAAGGTTAATGTTATATGCAGCAGTATATGAAGAAGCATAAGTAGGAGGAATAGAAGCAGAAGAATGTGAATGGCCCAGGCAGGAAAAAAGGTTAAAAGTTCATGTGAAATTGAAGATGATGATAAGGATGCTGAGCATGATGACCAATTGTTGCAGTGGTGTCCATAAGTGAATCAGCAGTGTCCTCAGCTATGCAGGCAAGCATGTTAAGCTGTATGCTCAATTGCTTGCAGGATGTAAAAACAAAATGTGGGAATTTATTCCAACATCTGTAAGGTAGTCAAAATTGGTGCAATACCATTATAAGCTCTGTTCCTTGCTCAGCAAATCTTTCATTAAGCAGATGCCTGCCAACCACATGTCTGACCCGGAGAGCCCTCTGTTTCCGACAGAGTAAATACTCTCCCATCTGTGTCAGTGTTAGGGCTACAATAAGTAGCCTATGCAGCAGCAGCAGCAGCAGTGATTACAGTATCTGTGACTTAAAGGATCAGATGTTTGCCACTGTGTTAACCTGATGCATAGCAGCAGAGATGAATCACCTGAAAAGACAGATTCAGTTGGACTTGTGCTATGTCCTTACTCTGGCAGATATCTTGATCCCCAAATCTATGGATTTGCATGTCAGCAGATTGAATCTCCCTGACTTTTCATTATGCTCTTCACTGTTCTTCTGCTGCCAGTGTTGATGCACCCCTGCCCAGTCAATTATTTCTTGCCATCATTTTATATCTGTATTGTGCAATTGATACCTAGGCTGCCAGTGCTGCATTTTCACAGACAAACATCTCCTTGCCTATTCCATCATATTCTATACTATGCCACTGCTGTTCTTGCCACTACCAATACATATAGCTGCCTCCATCCTTCATGCCTATCCATTGGGTTACTTAGCTATTCAATAATGCTGTTACTAGGGATTTCAGTGCTGTCCTACAAAGCCTAATATATTCTTGCCTGTCCCATCAAATCGTATCCTAGGTGGCTGCTGGCACTGCCAATAATCAGCCACAAATCCAATGAGTTCCATAGCCAAACTGTATTGTTCCTTAGAAAGTTAACCTCTATAAGGGAAAATGAACCTAAATCTGCTCCCCAAAACACATAGCTTTTGAATGAATTGTTATATAGTCAACATTTTTTCACTTTCAAAAAAACTGATACTGCTCTAAAAAAATGGTTATTTTTGGAAGGCTTGTTAAAAAGCTTTAGATTCTTAATTTAACAAGCAACAAACCTATTGCTACTCCCTAACCATGAATAATTATTGGACCATTGCACACCAAAGAAGTATGGTTTTATTTGTGTACAGTGCCTGTTTTCTTTATATTTTAAAAAACATAAACAGTCTGCCAGTGCATTGTGTTATTAGGCAGGCTGTTGGTTCCCATCTGTTTGCCCATAGCATATATGTTGAGGTTATTAGGACATCACTAAGGATGTGTTTGCATTAATGAGCTTGAAAGGCATTCAATGCAGTCCTAGGAGACCTAAAAGTGTTACACACATGTTTAAGGGCAATTGGAAGCTTTGCGGTATTGCAATTAATGGCAAATCATTTGATGAAGCCATCAAATTTACATTTCGAAAGATTCACCCATGTTTAGTGGATATATTTTTTATACAGAGAACACATATAAATAAGTGAAAAATATGAGGATACTATTAAAAATGCTACACTTAGGCTAGTCATAAACTTTATATAGAATTTATTTGTTAGGACAGCACAGCAGCTGTTAAATACAACCCCATCAAACACATGCACACTCTTTTCTGTTGAATAAGTATATGTTCTAAATAGGTAGAGGAAAGTTGTACGACAATTTAGTGATAGCCTATGTTACATGAGAATTAAAGGATCGGGAAGGTTTAAATTCAAAAACCCATTTCTTGTTTCCCAGAACATCAACCACCCAGTGGAAAATCCAGAAAATGCCATGAACACTAGATCAGGGATCAATAACCTATGACTCTCCAGCCATTGTGAAACTACAAGTCCCAATATGTCCTGACAATCGTCTGGAGTACGAAAGATTGCTGCTACTTACATTAGATGGTTGACCAGTCCCGCTGAAATTATCAGGTTTAGCCAATAATGATTTAACCCCTTTCCGACATATGACGTACTATCCCATCCATGTGCCCTGGGCCTTAATGCCCATGGACAGGATAGTATGTCATATCCGATCAGCCGTACTCACGGGGGGAGTGGGGCTGATCGTGGCCGGGTGTCAGCTGATTCTCACAGCTGACACCCGGCACTAAGTGCCAGGAGTGGTCACGGACCGCTCACAGTACTTTAACCCCCGGCACACTGCAATCAAACATGATCACAGCATTCCAGGAGCAGGCAGAGGGGCTGTCAGATGTGACAGCCCCTCTGCTTTTGGATCGGAGACCCCACGTCATGACGCGGAGTCCCGATCACTGCCATGGAGCGATCAGGACTCATGATGACAACTGAGTCTCCAGGCCTGAGTGACTTCCTGTCATGCGCAGTGCAGCTCTGCATGATATAGAAGCAATCAGGCTGCATAAAATGAGTGTCCCATATTGGGACAAGGTGTAAGAGTAAGAATTAAATAAAATATTAAATATTTGTAAAAATATTTTTTAAAAATAATAAAAAATCAATATTTATTCCATCTATAAATAAATATTTAAATAAAAAAAACTAAACAATAAAAGTACACATTTAGTATCGCCGCGTCCGTAATGACCCGACCTATAAAACTGTCCCACTAGTTAACCCCTTTAGTGAACACCATTAAAAAAGTGCTCTAAAATATTCTGGTATACAGGCCGCGCTGACTTTGGTCTTGATAAAGCCACAATCAATGATGGTTTCAGGAGCCATGTCATCTGCTGGTGTAGGTCCACTGTGTTTTATCAAGACCAAAGTCAGTGCAACTGTCTACCAGGACATTTTAGAGCACTTCAAGCTTCCCTCTGCCGACAAGTTTATTGGAGATGCAAATTTCATTCTCCAGTAGGACTTGGCACCTGTCCACACTGCCAAAAGTACAAATTCCTGGTTTAAAAACAACAGTGTCACTGTGCTTGATTGGTGAGCAGACCCAACAATGCAGACGAGCTGAAGGCTGCTATCAAAGCAACCTGGGCTTCCATAACATCTCAGCAGTGCCACAGGCTGATCGCCATGCAATGCCACATTGCAACAGTAATTGATGCCAAAAGAACCTCGCATTTACTGAATATACATTTCCGTAAGCTAACATTTCGCATTTTAAAATTATTTTTTCAAGCTGGTGTTATAAAGTACTCTAATTTACTGAGATAATGACTTTTGGGTTTTCATAGGCTGTAAGCCATAATTATCAACATTAACAGAAATAAACACATGAAATAGATCACTCTGTTTATAATGACTCTATATAATATATGAGTTTCAATTTTTGAATTGAAGAATTGAAATTAATTAACTTTTTGATGATATTCTATTTTTTTGAGATGCACCTGTGTGTGCTAGATTATGGAGTGTACCAGCGGCTCAATATGGCTGTACTTGAAGGGCTGTTTTACTTCATATTTCCATTTAACTTTATTTATTTATGGTGTAGTATTTATTTTACTTGCAAGTTTTAATTTTAATAACTATTTCAAAGCCATTGTACATGCTCTGAAAGTTTTGTATATTATCTGACCTCCCCTGCTGTGTATGGCCCCTTTTTAATTCTGTATTTTTTCTTAAAATAAAGTGTACATTTTGAATTTTGATTCTATTCTGATTTTTTCCCATCTTATATGAGTTAGAGTTTTGGTTTTCTCTGCATTTTTGACTTAAATAAGTGACATTACACTTATATCTGCTACAGATTTTTTTTCTGCTATGCATCTAGAAATCAACAAAGAAACTTTTACAATGCCCAAACTCCATACATATATGTAGGCTGTGAATGTTTCATGGATTTATTATGGATTCTGCAAAAAAACATAAGATAAACATCTGATAGTGAATCATTCATCGCTGTGACAGTGTTTTGTTTTGTATATGTTATAAGGCTCGCAAGTGCTGAAGGGGCTTGTTGCAACCCCAAACACCAGTGAGATGGGTTCCTCTGGCTGTGTGTGATGTTAGTGCCTACAGATGTTTCCCAATCAAGCCGCATACTTTCAGACAACACAGGAACCCCCCTCGGATACCTATAGCAAGTAGCCATTTGTATCATTTTATAAGAATAAGTTGAGCTTCACTGTTAGATAAAAGTGTGGTGTAACATATATACAGTACAGTAGGTAGCACGTTCAAAGCTTGGTTTTCACATCAGTTTTTTGCTTTACACAGAGGCTCAAACATATTGGTTTTATGTGGTGTAACATCACTTGCTAGCAACAACATTTCAGAAATACTCCATACCTGATTTAAATACCCAATTCTTTCTATCTGTACTGACCATAGCCCACTTCTGTGTGGTTACTCTGCCCCAGCCTGGAAAGTCTAGTATTTTTTCCCTGAGACTGAAAGGTCTAGCTTACATGTTGCTTTTTCAGGCCCCACTTCACTTGTGCTGTTTCAGGGTTGCCCATAACTCAGTTATATCCTCATTGTGGTACCCACTGCAGATAAGCTTTCCTCCCTTATCTGCTCCACTTCTTAGGATCTAGGATGTTCTACCTGCATTAAGGTCCCAATTGCCACTTTATCCATTAAACAGAGCTTGTTACCTCAGAAAATGTATTTCTTGCACTAACACCCAGTATGTGGCCTATAAGTTACTTCTTCAATCCTACTTCACATGTGCTCTCTCAAGGTTACCCATGACATGCTGCTATACCTCTTCTGCCTCTTTGCCATGACCACAACCCATTTCCATGTCATACCTGTGCCTCACCCTGGAAAGTCAAGTATTACTTCACGAAGATTGAAAGGTCTGGCTTACAAGTTACAGCTTTAGCCCCACTTCACCTTTTGGCTCCTGGCCATACCCATTGCAGTTAAGCACTCCTATTTTGTTTGCTCATCTTATCAAGATCCAAGATGTTCTGGCCCTGTTAAGACCCAGACTTCCCACTTTATCCACTTGTATGTGTCCTAGTCTACCACATTACCTGTGACTGTTTCAATCTCTTCACTTCAATACTAACTCTAACTGTAATAAGAAAGGGTTAGCAAATCGCACTGAATATAAAAGATGGTAAAGTGCGATTGCAACCTGGGGTCCACCGAGCGGTGATGAGAAACCACAGCTATTGAACAACGGGCGAGCGAAGCTGCGAGCAAGCACTGTAAACACACCGAGTTAAATGTCACTCAGTGTGAACAGAGTGCAAAACACCTGACTCTGTTACTTTACAGAGCGGTATAAGAAGAGGAATACCCTGTTAGACGTCACAGGAGTATAGTGGTAAAGACGCTAGGTGGGGTCCCAATAGCTACCCCCCAGGGAAGACTAGGCTGGTGGTTGTATTTGCTCTGACATTGGGCTGTGCAACTGCATATGTGACTTAGGACTACCAGAGTCAGATGCTGAGTCAAACAGGAGTCCCCACCCTACACTACCTGCCTAGACACACAATAGCTGTGCTAGAAGTGGCACATGTGCACACAGGGTGGTAGCGTATCCACCAACACACCAAACACATATGATTTTAGCCCACCGACGCACGCTCCAGGGAACCTTTTATACATTCCTGTTCAAGTCCAGTCAGACAGGACCTTGCTCGTGGACCAATCCGGACCCGCCATGTCACCCGAGCAGCTGACGACCGACCACCAATGAGAGGTCGCCACCTCACGAACATGCTCAGTAGGGTGATTTCTGGACTTCGCCTCTGGAACGTCTGTTTGTCACTGAATATTGCTAGTAGATATAACTTTGGCTGGAAAGCTAGCAGTAACCAAGTGAACAGCATGAGTCTGAGCAAGACGCTGAGACTGATGTCTTTGCTGAGCAGCTCCCACTGCAGCTGAAGCAGAATGGGAGACCTCAGAGGCAGATAAGACTTGGAATCTACCCTGTGCAGAGAGAGAATCCTGGCACCTAACAGTAAGTCTCTTTTTACTCCTAAATTCTCTATTTGCAAGACTCGCTAACAGTTTCCTCCATCTAGACTGCTACTTTCCTTTTCCCAACACAAGTGCACATATGGGCATTAATCACACATTAATCAATTGCATCAAACATAAACATATGGAAAATCCAGCAGTATAACACATGTAAGCTTTTAATAGGGTTGGATTAAATCTGCTGTTTAACCCCTTCACCACCTTGGGATTTTCCATTTTTAGGTCTAGTTTTTTGCTCCCCTTCATCCCAGAGCCATAACTTTTTTTATTTTTTCATCAATAAGGCCATGTGAGGGCTTGTTTTTTGTGGGACAAGTTTTGCTTTTGAATGACACCATTGATTTTACCATATAGTGTACTGTAAAATGGGAAAAAATTCAAAGTGTGGTGAAATTACAAAAAAGTGCAATTCCACAATTGTTTTTTTATTACTATGTTCATGTTCACTAAATTCTAAAACAGACTGGCTATAATGATTCTTGAGGTCATTATGAGTTTGTAGATGCCAAACATGTATAGATTCTTTTTTATTTAAGTGGCAAAAAAAATCCAAAGTTTGTTGAATAAAAAGGCTGCATTTTCCGAGACCCGTAGCGCCTCCATTTTTTGTGATCTGGGATTGAGAGGGGGCTTATTTTTTGCATGCTGTGCTGAAGTTTTTATTGATGTTATTTTGGGGTAGATGAAATGTTTTGATCACACATTATTGCATTTTAATACAGTGTTGCGGCAAACAAAAAACTTAATTCTTGGGGTTTTGATTTTTTTTCTCGTTACGCCTTTTACCGATCAGACTAATTATTTTTATATATTGATAGATCGGGCAATTTTGAACTCTGCGATACCAGATATGTCCATTTTTTTCTATTGATTTATTTTGAATAAGGCAAAAGGGGGTGATTTGAATTTTTGTAATTTTTTTTAATCTGTTTAGCTGCGATCATCTGTAATACACACAGCAGCCCTGCTATGTGTAGGAAAAATACTCATCTGCTATGAGGGCTGGCCACAGCGGCGCTCATAGCGATCCGGCAATGACAACCACAAGGGTCTCCTGCAGACCTCAGGTCATCATGCCAACCAATTGGCAGTCAAGTGACACAAGCTCCGATGGTCAGAGCTAATGACGCACTTTTTGGGCGATCATGTTAAATGCTGGTGTTAGAGTTTGACAGCAGCATTGTCATGATCCAGATCAGGTTTTGAATCCTGTCTTTTTATGTTTCCAGTCTGGTCATTTTAGGGGTTAACTTTTCTCAGCCTCAGTCTGGTTTCAGGTTTGCTATTTAGCTCTGCTGCATCCTGCAGGCAGTGTCAGCTATAGTTCTGCCTTCAGCGTGTGTATCTGACTCTGGTATATCCTGATTTGTCCTGCTGTGATCCCTGACCTGCCCTGTGTCTGTTTATTCCCTCTGTCTGTCTTTACTCAGTGTTTTTCTGTACATTTGTTGACTCCCTGATTTTGACTTGGCTTGCATTCGAACCTGCTTCTGTCTTTTGTCTTTGTCTTATCCGCTTCCAATCGTTGCTGATCCCCTGGCTTGTTTCTGACCACCTGTAATGTTGTCACCTCTGGTATCATAGAATCATAGAATCGTAGAGTTGGAAGGGACCTCCTGGGCCATCTGGTCCAACCCCCTGCTCAAAGCAGGATTCGCTAAATCATCCCAGCCAGATGTCTGTCCAGCCTCTGTTTGAAGACTTCCATTGAAGGAGAACTCACCACTTCTCGTGGCAGCTTGTTCCACTCATTGATCACTCTAACTGTCAAAAAGTTTTTTCTAATATCTAATCTGTGTCTCCTCCCATTCAGTTTCATCCCATTGCTTCTAGTCTTTCCTTGTGCATAATAAAGTTGATCCTTCTACAATATGACAGCCCTTTAGATATTTGTAGACAGCTATTAAGTCTCCTCTCAGTCTTCTCTTTTGCAAGCTAAACATTCCCAAATCCTGCAACCTTTCCTCATAAGACAGGGTTTGCAGACCGGTCACCATTCTGGTCGCTCTTTTCTGAACTTGCTCCAGGTTGTTGATGTCTTTTTTAAAATGTGGTGCCCAAAACTGGACACAATATTCCAGATGAGGTCTGATCAAAGAGGAGTAGAGGGAAATAATGACTTCACGTGATCTAGACTGTATGCTTCTGTTAATACATCCTAGAATTGCATTTGCCTTTTTTTGCTGCTGCATCAAACTGTTGACTCATATTCAGTCTGTGATCTATTAGTATACCCAAGTCTTTTTCACATGTGCTGTTGCTTAGCCTTATTCCTCCCATTCTATATATATGCTTTTTTCATTTTTATTGCCCAGATGTAGTACTTTGCATTTTTCCCTGTTAAAAACCATTCTGTTAGTTGCTGCCCACTTAACCAGTTTATTTATATCTTTTTGAATCCTCTCTCTCTCTTCTCTAGTATTAGCTATCCCTCCTAGCTTTGAGTCATCAGCAAATTTAATCAGTTTACCCTCAATTCCTTCATCTAAATCGTTGATAAAGATGTTGAACAATACAGGGCCCAGGACAGAGCCCTGTGGTACCCCACTTGAGACATTCTTCCAACTGGATGTGCAGCCATTTACGACCACTCTTTGGGTCCGATCACTAAGCCAGCTATGAATCCACCTAACAGTTGCCTTGTCCATTCCATACTTAGACATTTTTTCAATAAGGATTGTATGAGATACTTTGTCAAATGCTTTGCTGAAGTCAAGATATACTATATCTACAGCATTTCCTTGATCCACCCAATCAATGATTCCATCATAGAAGGAAATTAAATTAGTCTGACATGACTTATTAGTTGCAAACCCATGCTGACTCTGTTTAATCACTTCATTCTTATCCAGGTACTGACATACATGTTGTTTAATAATTTGTTCAAAGATCTTTCCTGGTATAGAAGTCAGACTCACCGGCCTATAGTTGCCTGGGTCCACCTTCTTCCCCTTTTTGAAGGTAGGAACAAAATTTGCTCTTCTCCAGTCTTCTGGGACTTCTCCTGTTCTCCAAGAATTTTCAAAGATTATGGAGAGGGGTTCAAAAATTTCTTCTGCTATCTCCTTCAGTACTCTGGGGTGTAATTCTTCTGGACCTGGAGACTTGAATTCAATTAGGTTAGCTAAGTGTTTCCTCACTATCTTTCTGTTTATAGATATCCTGGATTCTTCTATTCCCTTAATAGGACAGTGAAGAACAGTTGATGTTACATTTCCTTTCTGAGAGAAAACAGATGCAAAATAGGTATTTAAAAGTTCGGCCTTATCAACATCCTGTCTTACCATTTCATCATTTTCATCCTGTAAAAATCCTATAGCATCTTTGACTTTTCTTTTACTTTTGACATATCCCCAAAATCCTTTATTATTGCTTTTGACATCTCTTGCATGCCTCAATTCATTGTCAGCTTTAGTTAATCTGATTTGTGCCCTGCAGGTTCTGCAGACAGCATTATATTCTTCTTTAGATATGCCTCCCTCTTTCCATTTTATAAACATTTTTTTCTTCCTTTTTAGCATGTGCTTAAGTTCTGTGTTCATCCATCCTGGTTTCCTTAAATGCTTCCTATTCTTCCCTCTTTTCGGAATTGTTAACAATTGTGCTTTGAGAATTTCATTTTTCAAGATTTCCCATCCTTCCTGGACATTTTTGTCTTTAAGGATATCCAGCCATTGGATCCCTCCAATTCTCTTTCTGAATCCCTTAAAATCTGCCTTTCTGAAATCTAACCTTGACGTCTGAGTCTTCACAGGTCTTCCTCCTCTAGTTATCCAAAATTCTAAAATAGCATGGTCGCTACCTCCTAGGGTCCCAGCCACTTTTACCTCCTCAACCATTTCCTCCCTGTTTATAAGGATTAGATCCAAGGTAGCAGTTCCCCTTGTATTCTCCCCTACCTTTTGGAAGATAAAGTTGTCAGCAAGAGAGGATAAGAATTTCCTTGACCTGTTAGTTTTGCCTGAGAGAGATTCCCAACAAATGTCTGGATAGTTGAAATCTGCCATGACAACTATGTCATATTTTTTGGAGAACTTGGCCATTTGATGCATAAAGAGTTCATCCATATCTTCAGCTTGCACAGGCGGCCTGTAGTAAATGCCTACAATGGTGTCCTTTCCATTGTTCTGTCCTTGTATTCTTACCCTAACAGTTTCCACAGAACTCCCAGTCTCTGAAGCTTCAATCTCTGTGCAGATATACGCGTTTCTAACATACAATGCAACACCTCCTCCTCGTTTATCAAGTCTGTTTCTTGCAAATAAGTTGTATCCTTCTAGTCTTGTATTCCAATCATGTGTATTGTCCCACCAAGTTTCAGTGATTCCAATGACATCATATTTCTTTTCCTGTGTTAGTAGTTCCAATTCTCCTTGTTTGCTGCCCATGCTTTGTGCATTAGTGTAGAAACATTTTAGTTTGTGATTGGTTTCTCTTTCTCCAATATTTTTATTAATTAGATTCTTTTGTCTTTGTTCTTCCTTTCCACTTCTAATAGCAGAGTTCTCAATAGCGTTTGTCAGGTGTATGGCTTTTTCTGGTCTTTTGCTTCCCTTCCCATGTTGTTCTAGTTTAAAGCTCTCCTTACAAGTGTTGCAAGGCGACTTCCAAATACATGTTTTCCAGTCTTCGTAAGGTGCACACCATCTCTAGCAAGTAGTCCATCGTAAAGGTAATTCACTCCGTGATCCATAAATCCAAATCGTTGCTGACGGCACCATTGACGTAGCCAGTTGTTTCTGACTCTGCTCGTCTGACCACTGTTTCGCCACCTGTTGGAGCTTGTGCTTCTGCTCAGTGTTGCTTTGCTGTGCATGCAACCTCCCTTCCCTCACCAGCACCCCCTGGTGGAGGTTGCGCTATACTGCACTGCAATAGCATGACAGGCATTTAATATGTTAACAGCAGTGGATCGCAATTCAACAAGTGGCTGTTAGGGGCACATACCAGCTGATGAAATCAGCTGACATGTCCTGGGAAAGTTGTGGGATCATCGCTGGAGCCTGCATCAAACAGGGTGAGGTGACCTACAGTTGTGGCCAAAAGTATTGACACCCCTGCAATTTTGTCAGATAATACTCAGTTTCTTCCTGAAAATGATTGCAAACACAAATTCTTTATTATCTTCATTTAATTTGTCTTAAATGAAAAAGCACAAAAAGAATTGTCCTAAAGCCAAATTGGATATAATTCCACACCAAACATAAAAAAGAGGGTATGTATGCACCTATGCATCATAGGCCAAAAAGGGGTTCATGTGTTGGTAATATAATGCCCATAGAGGTAATACAATTCCCATAGAGATGAACAGAATGGCAGGGTGAATTCACTTTATACTGATTGTCCTCACAGCAGCAAACAAGTGGAACTAGGCGCTATACCTCACCAATTTAGCAGTGGCATTCTAAGAAACCTGCTTCCACTAATCTAAAATGTATTCGCTACCCAGTTGATGGCTAATCAGTTGATGGCTATTAACTATTATACTCTTTTCACAATGTGTTTTCTGTGTTGGTTTATCATGTGTTAAACATCTCTAAGCCTCTATTCACCAAACAAATACCAATTTGGCCTCTGTTAAGCATTCTTCATAGGGAATTAGGTATTCTGCACTGAATGAAATAAGGCAGTCGGTAATAAAAAGACAGCTTCTTACAATGGAGTTCCATAGGTGATGGATGCTACTTTATGGCATCCTTTACAGTCTTCCATTAAATATATATATTTGGGAGCCAATATAAGGAGAAAATATAGTGTGAAAAAATATTGTCCTATTACATTCTTATATCCAAACAACATGCTGCGAAAATAAAATCTGTTTTTCCTGCTCTTCCTCTTTGTGTCTCCAATGTCCTAGATATTTTCCCTTTTGCTCGTTCTCATTGTTATTTACTGTTTTTGAGTAATCCTAATACATATTGAGTTTGAACACTGTATCTTTCCTTCTGAATATGCCCTTCAATAAATCTAAACCAAAGATTCCTTCCTCCTGGCTCAGCATGCAATTCCATAAATGCCTTGCCATTTTATTCTTATTCTGCTTCACTACCTAGTTCACACAACAGGCAAAAATGAAATCTAGTAATTTCAGATATTTAGTAAATCCAGTATTTGAGATAAATGAAAAAAATAATGCTAATAATTTGAGTTTAAGTTGATCTCTTAGTATCCGGCAAACCATATTTCAGCCTTATATCATATCAGGAAATCCAAAGAAATGTTTCAGCCTCAAATATTTTCTTTCAGCTAGAAGGCAAATCCTAGAAAAGCAGTCATCATTTCACAGATCTGTGTTTTATCAGTCTATGCACCTTCCAAAGTCGCTGCACGGTATGAAATATGATAAAGAACAATCCTTTAAGGTCGCCTTGGGGGAGATTAATACCTGTACTATAATGCAACTGAGCCATGACAAACACCGACTGATAGATAAAAATGTTTTTTTGTCATTCATCTTCATCCTTTTCTGCCCATAAAGTGCGACCTTTTTCGTGCTTACACTGTGTATGGTTATCAAATCTTTTACAACTATTATTGGGCAGAAGATTGATATTCTTTACTTATTATAATAATTATTATTACTACTATATAACACATATTGTTATCTATTCATTATATAAAGATATCAATATTAAAATTGATATTCAATTTTACAAATTCATATTTATTATATAAAGCATACCATTTTATATTATTGTTTATCGATTGTATTTTTGCCTTGGTGCATTGTTATTGTGATAAAGTATTATTTTCATATTTCCTGTTTTTCTCATTATTGCTTTCTATTCCTCGCACTTTTTACTCATGTTTCTCTAGTTTTGCAGATGTCTGGAATTCTAGCTAGAAATGTTTGAGGACATTTAGAAGAAATTTCAGCCCACAAGGTCTCCGCATGTAATTTTTCCTTGACCTTAGGAAGTTAATTTTATTTTTGAAGCGCTCAGTACAGATTTGGCAATTATGCCAGCCTGCAAATCAAAGTCTGTAATCTAGCCATCTATTTCTTCACCAGGTTGTCCTTAGCTACGAATACGTACTTTGTTCTTGCTGGACAGTGAAATTCAAATACTGACTTCTGTGACTGTCATGGTGCTGTAAAGTAGTAACCTTGTGTTATCCTTTCTGGTTCATTATTCTTAGCACTCTGTGTAAATCTCCCACCTTTCTAGTACCAACGCAGCCCCAAACCATGACATTTCTCAGCCATGCTTGACAGAAGCATTATACACGCCACTAGGATCCTTTATGTTGCCCTGTTCGTCACATATGTTTCACTTTTTTTCTTGAGACTTATCTATTCATTGCATAAACCATGCATCTTGTTTGCATTTTACAATTTTCAAATTTAGCTTCAGAACATTTTTTGATCATAATAATCTATATTCTTACTGGTGCAGATGGCACATATACAGTAGCTTAGACTCAAAATTATACAACCCCACCTTTTAATTGAAAATTAGGTTTATCTACAAACATTCTGCTGTTTGCAATAAAATAACGAAACGCCAATAATTTAAATAGCTCAGCAAAACTAATATACTCTCCAAAATCAAAGAAAATACACTTAAGTCTCTGAAACATCAACTCCTTCGACAACTTTATTCCACCAGAAAGTTTGTAAATTTTGCAGATATAAAGCAAATTGATTAAATGCAAATCAAATTTATAGAAATTTACTCAATCCAGTGATTACCGGTATATACAATATTTAACTCTCTTTTTGCGAAACACCTAAAATGACTACAGATTTTTAACATATTTCAGAAGATTTCCTCAGCAAGAGAAGGATAGCATGGCTAGAGTTGAGAGAAATTGTTTGGATTCGGTTCCGAATTCGATCGGCATCGAATATTGTTTTTGCAATATTCGTCGAACACAGCCGAACGTCATTAGAGTCAATGGGAGTAGAAATCCAGAATATGTTCGGAACTGATCATCAAACATACATTAGGGTACCAATATGGCACGAATAAGGCAAATTCAGATTCGGTGACAAAATCCGAACAAATTCGCTCAACTCTAAACATGACCTCCAGCATGGTCATGCTGGCTTTATCATAATGCCTTGTTGGTATAACATCTCATTGTATTGTACAGACAAACAGAAGGGACTATCATAGCCTGTATAAAAGCAGAAACAGGGAATGCAACAGCCATTTTGTGATGAATCTGGGAAGAGGAAGTCAAAGACCACAACGTAGGCATAAAGATAGTGAAAGAAAATCATAAAGCAATGAAGAAACGTTACAAATAGTGTGCGAACACAGTTGTGGAGAATATTATTGTGTTAAACAGGATCTTGATTACCATTGGTTGATATTTGCTCATCCTTAGCCATATATCTTGAAATTATTTTGACACTACAAAGATTGTTTTTTTAAAGACCATGAAAGAGGTTAAAAACAATACAATCCTACAAGACTTCAGAGTGTTATACATGTCTTTTCAGGGCATTTAGTAGCTTTTAAGTACTTTCAATTAGCCACAAATGGACTAGTTGTGAATCAAGTTTCCTGACAAAATTCAACTAAGCTGACAAATTCCAATTTCAAAAGATTCGCTCAACTTTAAAATGTTGCTAATAAACCTAATATGCAATAACTGTAGAATAATTTTGTTTTCAACTTTATTTGCAATGTGTTATTGAGGAGAATGTGAACTATCATTCCTTACATCCCCTATGGAAGATATAGAAAGATAGAAGTGTTTACGTAACTTGTCAGTAATTTACAAACTAACAAATGGAATAGGAATCAGGTAATATCCAGACATTTACAGAATAAAATAAACCTCAGGGAAAACACTGGAAAGTTGTTTTAAAGGAAATGTGTAATCAGCCAATGACTTTTTTGCTAATTTTTATGTTAAACATACTTTTAAATTTTGGGGAGTAATTTTCATTAACGTAGCACTTCAAAATTGACATATTTAAAACATTCTATTTTTCTCTGGATATTGAGCCTAGAAAAGACTGATACTACATATTTTTTTTTCATCACAGGCTGGATTATAATGCAAAATAAACACTCCATGTACAACAAATGATTCACCATTCACAATAGATATTGGTCACTCCTCCGCCCCTTTTTCTGTACAGTAACCTCTGTATAGATCACATAACTTGCCTAGAAAACTTTCCCACAGAAGTCAAGTAATCAGATTTTGACTCGCGCTATACATGGCCCATGTACACAAATATAAGACTGACCATCACTTCAAAACAGAAAAACAGGAATGAACAGGTGCAAGCTGACACAGCCTCCTCCATGTGTATCTAGCAAATGAAAGCTTCATTTTGTAACGCTACAGTATGCAAACATGGAATGAATGAAATTGGAATTGCATTTCTGCTCTAGAAAAAAGGTTACAATGACGACACTTAGAGAATAAATTGGCCAATTCGTGTGTGCCCAATAGCCATCGACAAGGCAACCTTCTTTACTGGGAACCTAATCTAATTTGATACCTCTCCTGGGCTAATAACCTACAAATATATGAGTAGGTAGGATTGAGCTGTAATTAAAACCTCAGCCCAGGAGAGGTATCATATTAGGTTTAGGTTATCAAAAATGAAGGTCGCCTTGTCAATGGCTGTTAGGCACACATGAACTGGCCAATTTAGGTGCTAAGTATCTTCATTTTTACTTTTTTTCTAGAGCAGAAATGCAATTCCAATATCATGTAGCCATGTTTGCATACCATAGTGTTACAGAGTGCAGCTTTAATTTGTTAATTACATATGTAGGTGGCTCTCTTAGCTTGCTCCTGTGCATATCTGTTTTTCTGTTTTGAAGTGACTGTCAGTCTTTGATATTTGTATACTTAGGCTTTCTGATTGAGCACTTCACCCACCAGCCTATGGCGATTTTAATCACAGATCAATCCTAGCTACCCATTTAATTGTAGGCTATCAGTCCAGGAGAGGCATCATGTTCGGTTAAGCTCCCAGAAAAGAAGGTCACCTTATCGATGTCTATTGGGCACACATGAATTTGCCAACTTATGTGCTACGTATCTTCCGTTTAACTTTTTTCTAGAGCAGCAATGCAATTCCAATTTCATATAGTCCACCTTTGCATATTATAGCGTTACAGAATGCAGCTTTATTTTATTAGTTATATATGGCCCATGTGGCTGCTGTAAAGCTCTCCAATGCCACTCAGGTACCAGTATTTTGACTGGACTGGTGACATCATGTGAACAGTGCAGATCATCGTTCCAATCAGTCATTGAACCCAACGGCCATATCTCATGGTTGATGGCGTGTACAGCTAAGCTCAGTGCATGAGCACTGAGCTCAATGACTGGCTAAAGTGGTGACGTGCTACTAACATAAAATTACCACTGCGGCCAAAACACCAGGACCTGAGTAGGCACAGAGCTACAATCAGAAGATTAACCTCTTTCTGACATTGAACATAATGATCCGTCCATGAGACCTGGCACAATTTCACCATGGATCCGTCATCGTAATTGGCCGCGCTTACGGGGGTGCACGGCTGATCGCTGCTGGGTGTCAGCTGATTCTCACAGCTGACACCCGGCACTAGGTGCCAGGAGTGGTTACAGACCACTCCCGGCACTTTAACCCCTGAAATACTGCGATCAAACAAGATTACGTCATTTCAGGAGACAGCCCCTCTGCCTTTGGATCGGAGACCCTGCGGCGTGACGCAGGGTCCCGATCATTGCCATGGTGAGCGGATGTTGTCATGATGACATCTGGGTCACCAGAGCTAGGAAACTTGTTGATCGTGTGCAGTGCATGATCACCAAGTCTCCCTGTGAGTGGAGCACTGACAGCTTCTATGGCATTCAGATGCTGCTTCATCTGCATGCTATAGAAGCAATCAGCCTGCAAAAAAATGATTGCCTCATAGTGGGACAAAATGTAAAAGTCAGGAAAAAGTTAAAAAAATTAAAATATTGTAATTGTAAAAATAATTTAAAAAAAATAAAAAAATAATAAAAATAATAAAAAATAATAAAAAAATCAATATATACAGTATTCTATCAGTAAATAAATATTTGAATGAAAAAAAATCTAAACAATAAAAGTACACATATTTGGTATTGCTGTGTCTGCAACAACCTGACCTATAAAACTGTCCCACTAGTTAACCCCTTTAGTGAACGCCATTAAAAAACAAGGCAAAAAACAATGCTTTATCATCATACCGCTGAACAAAAAGTGGAATAAAATGCAATCAAAAAGATGGATATAAATAAACATGGTACCGCTGAAAGAATAATCTTGTCCCGCAAAAAACGAGCCACGATACAGCTCCATCAGTGGAAAAGTAAAAAAGATATAGCTCTCAGAATAACGCAATGCAAAAATAATTATTTTTTCAATAAAATAGTTTTCATTGTATAATAGGGCAGCACGGTGGCTCAGTTGTTAGCGCTTGAATCCCACCAAGGATAACATCTGCAGGGAGTTTGTATGTTCTCCCCGTGTTTGCGTGGGTTTCTTCCAGGTACTCCGGTTTCCTCCCACTCTCCAAAGACATACTGACAGGGAATTTAGATTGTGAGCCCCATCGGGGACAGTGATGAAAATGTGTGCAAACTGTAAAGCGCTGCGGAATATGTTAGCGCTATATAAAAATAAAGATTATTATTATTATTTAATAGCGCCAAAACATAAAAAAACTATATAATTGAGGTATATCTGTAACCATACTGACCCAAAGAATAAAACTGCTTTATCAACATTTTACCACACACAGAACAGTATAAATGCCCTCCCAAAAAGAAATTCATGAATTGCTGGTTTTTGCTCATTCTGTCTCCCAAAAATCGGAATAGAAAGCAATCAAAAAATTTCATGTGTCTGAAAATGGTACCAATCAAAATGTCAGCTCGTCCCGCAAAAAACAAGACCTCACATGACTTTGTCAGCCAAAATATGGAAAAAATTATAGCTCTCAAAATGTGGTGATGCAAAAACTATTTTTTGCAATAAAAAGCATCTTTTAGCGTGTGACAGTGGCTATACATAAAAACCCTTATAGGCCTCTTTCACACATCCTGATATTTCCGGTACTGGAGATGTCAGTGTCTGTGTGTGTAATACTTGTGGCACACGTGTGGCATGCGTGTGCTGCATCAGTACCACAAGGACAGGCACCAGGGAAAAAGCATTACAGCAAGCACTGTTCCCCGGCGCCGGGTGCTGAACACGGCTCTCATTGTTCTCCCCTGCTCTGCTGGCAATCAATGTGAGCAGGGGAGAATGATGAGAGTTACATTTAAGTAATAAAAGAGACAGTAGGTGGAAGCTGATGGGACTATTACTCCCATCAGCCTACCCCTGTTAATAACAGTGACAGCACGAGCGGCAGATGGGAGTATTCACCTGCCACTCCTGCGCTGTAAATAAATACGATAATGTAAAAAAAAGTCATGAGTCCCCCCCATTTCTGAGAACCAGCCTTGCTAAAGAAGATAACTGGGGGTTGGTATTCTCAGGCTGGTAAGGGATCATGGATATTGACCCCCCCAACCTAAAAATAGCAGTCCACAGCTGCCCAGAAAAGGCACATCTATTAGATCCACCAATTTTGGCACTTTGCCTGGCTCTTTGCACTTACCCTGTAGCTGTGGCAAGTGGGGTAATATTTGTGGGGTTGATGTCACCTTTCAGGTGACATCAAGCCCACAGCTTAGTAATGGTGAGGTCTATAAGACATTCATCCATTACTAATCCTATAGTTGTATTGTAAATAAACACAGACACCCAGAATGAAGTCCTTCATTTAAAAAAAATGGCAGACTCCTTTACTAAGCTTAATTAAACCATACTTACAATCATGCCTAATCCAATCAAAGCCCTCGATCTCCTGTAAAAAAATAAAATAAAAAAACAACAATATACCATACCTGTCCATTGTTGTGTTCCATGCCGTAATCCATGTCTGGGGGATATGCAGTTTTCAACCTGGCCAGTGCCAAGATGTGACCATCCAGGCTGAAAACCACTGGAGAAACAGATGCTGGTGAATGCAGCATCAGTCACCGGAGGTGACGTCATAGAGGGTACCTCTGGTGGGGTCCAATTTCGCCTGTTACCCTTGGGAAAATAAAATATGTTATGAAGAAACAATGTAAGAATCACCGGGATCCATGGAAGCATTCCAGCGTTATTACCTCATAAAGGGACAGTGGTCAGAATTGTAAAAATTGACTTGGTCATTAACATGCAAACCACCCTTGGGGGTAAAGGGGTTAAAACAAGCTAAAATATAGAAGGTGTATTCAATATTTGGATTTAATTGCAAAAATGGTTTGATAAATTCTATTTAAATAGCCCATCCTTATATATTAAAAGTTCCCACATTATTACAGTATACTATATGGAGAAATGCCAAGTGTGATTTCTTAATTTAATCACTAGGATGTCTTCTCAGATGAGGTATCGCTTTAAGTTTATTTCAGTTCACTTGTTATTTAGGTCAAAATTTTATTAGATTTCCCAAAACAATTTGCTAGATGAAATGTCCAGTTCTTTCTGCCACTATGTCCATGCTAAATGATTACGGTACATAGAATAAAAATATCTTCCAAAGACATTTTGCTGAAAAGGGAAAAAGCTGATAAGCTTAGAAATGCTAGCAACACACAAGTTTTATCTGCATGGAAAAGCAATTTAACCTATCTTGACATACACACATTTTATTTTTATGCCAAAGTATACAATTAGAAAGAAAAACATAAATTGGATTACACAATTGATCAGTATGTAAAGCTGATCACATTATGCATGCACTTCCAAATCTCAGCATTCTTAGAATACGTAAAGTAAGTTCTGATATTATACCCTCTGTATCCAAGCCTTCAGAGGAAATTAAAAACTTCATAATGCTCTTAGATAATCATGTGCAGTACTTTGTGAGGCCTTCCCGTCAATGCTCAATTGGTTGTGCAGATGTCTCATTCTTACCAATTCAGTAAGGCTAGGGTCACACGAGTGTATATTCTTGCAACCGAGAAAATTGTATCAATTATGCAAATCACACTGTGATCAGAGTTTGTTCAGAATGTCATCATGAAGTGATCCGATTCTCTCAGATGTGGAGAAGATGGGAAAAAAGTCTCCATTCTGACAGTCTGTTGAAATGTCATCCGAGTGCAGTTTGCTGTTTTCCACAGACTCATTGACTTGCATGGTCAAGAGCAGGGGTGGGCAATTAATTTTCCCAAGGGGCCACATGAGAAATTGGCATTACTGTGGAAGGCCGAACCAATCGGCTGAACTTAATGGGGCAGTCCAAAACCAAAGGTGAATTTCATATTAAATGTATATCTATTCAGGGTAATAATCTAATCTTGTGTTCTAATATAATTCAATGAAAAATTCCCTAACGTACGCTCTACATTCTGACTTCCTGTCTTTTTTTTTTTAATGTCCCATGACATTTTGTTTGAGATTCACCAGTGCATGCTGGGATACTCAAATTAGCCATCATCAGGGGCCAGATGCTATGGACACTGCCACAGTCTCTGCGCCCTCTGTGAAATTAAGCGCCATCAGTGATGTCTGTTTTAGAGGTTCGGCTAGTCCTGCTCACCTGATAATGCGTCATGCGTAAATTCTGATGCATACTCAGTATGAGTTTTCTTTGCTATAGTCCTTTGAATGCACAGTGACAGTGCACTCCCTTGCTAGCTCTAAGGAGAAGAGATGACCCGGCAGGGACCAGTCCAGTCTCTGAAACAGATGACGCTTCTTTTCATGGTGGGCAAAGCAGCTGTGGCAGTGACCGCATCCTCTGCCCCCTGATGATGTCTCATGTGAGTACCCCAAAATGCCCTGGGATTCTCAAAAAAAATGTCATTGGAAGTTAAAAAAAACACAAGCAGACAGGAAGTTAGAGTAGAGAGGGAAAGGTAGAAAGTTTTTAACTGAAATATATTAAAAAAGTGATTAGATTATTAAATTAAATTTAGTATGAAAGTCACCTTTGGTTTCGGATCCCCCTTAATTCTGCATAATATTAATTTTGTCACTTTGTAAAAAGCAGTTGCTTATGTGATGAAGTTTGCATGAGTGCATAAAAAATCGTTATTTTCATCTAGAAAAAGACGACTTTCCGTCTGTATTGTCATCTGCATGGCATCCATTTTTAGACATCAGAAGTGAATAAAATTTTAAAAAAGAAATACAGTGTCCTGTGTTAGTAATGGAAATGTATTCATAAAAGTCAGACGCTATATGGATGATTGATATGGGATCCAATTTTTTATTTTTGCACACCCGTAGACTTCAACAGGTGAGTCTGATCCGACATACAGAAGAGACTGGTGCGTGCTGTGACATTTGTTACACAGACATTTTCAAGCTGTTTAAATAGCTCAATTCCATAACATTGCTCCTAGTGCTCTGTCTGAGGTCAGGTTTCTTTTTTTTTCATAGACAGCACTTGGACAAATATTACAGTTATTACTATTATTATTTATTGTTATAGCGCCATTTATTCCATGGCGCTTTACATGTAAGGAGGAGTATACGTAAAAACAAGTACAATAATCTTAAACAATACAAGTCATAACTGGTACAGGAGGAGAGAGGACCCTGCCCGCGAGGGCTCACAATCTTCAAGGGATGGGTGATAATACAGTAGGCGAGGGTAGAGCTGGTCGTGCAGCGGTTTGGTCGATCGGTGGTTACTGCAGGTTGTAGGCTTGTCGGAAGAGGTGGGTGTTCAGGCTCTTTTTGAAGGTTTCGATGGTAGGTGAGAGTCTGATATGTTGTGGTAGAGAGTTCCAGAGTAGGGGTGATGTGCGAGAGAAATCTTGTATGCGATTGTGGGAAGAGGAGATAAGAGGGGAGTAGAGAAGGAGATCTTGTGAGGATCGGAGGTTGCGTGCGGGAAGGTACCGGGAGACGAGGTCACAGATGTATGGAGGAGACAGGTTGTGGATGGCTTTGTATGTCATGGTTAGGGTTTTGTAATGGAGTCTCTGGGCAATTGGGAGCCAGTGAAGGGATTGACAGAGGGGAGAAGCTGGGGAATAGCGGGGGACAGGTGGATTAGTCGGGCAGCAGAGTTTAGAATAGATTGGAGGGGTGCGAGAGTGTTTGAGGGGAGGCCACAGAGCATGAGGTTGCAGTAGTCAAGGCGAGAGATGATGAGGGCATGGACTAGGGTTTTTGTAGATTCTTGGGTGAGGAATGAACGGATTCGTGAAATATTTTTGAGTTGAAGTCGGCAGGAAGTGGAAAGGGCTTGGATATGTGGTTTGAAAGAGAGATCAGCGTCAAGGATTACTCCGAGGCAGCGAGCTTGTGGGACTGGGGAGAGTGGGCAGTCATTTACTGTAATTGATAGGTTCGTAGGGGGGGTCACGTGAGATGGGGGAAAGATGATGAATTCTGTTTTGTCCATGTTGAGTTTCAGAAATCTAGCGGAGAAGAAGGATGAAATAGTGGACAGACATTGAGGGATTCTGTTTAGTAGGGAGGTGATATCTGGTTCAGAGATGTAGATCTGTGTGTCATCAGCGTAAAGATGATACTGAAAGCCATGAGATTCTATGAGCTGTCCCAGGCCAAAGGTGTAAATAGAGAACAGCAGGGGCCCAAGGACTGAACCTTGTGGGACTCCAACAGATAGGGGGCGAGGTGAGGAGGTGGTGTGTGAGTGGGAGACACTGAATGTCCGGTCTGTTAGGTATGATGAGATCCAGGATAGGGCCAAGTCTGTGATGCCGAGGGATGAGAGGGTCTGTAATAATAGGGAATGGTCCACTGTGTCAAAGGCAGCCGACAGGTCCAGGAGGAGGAGGACAGAGTAGTGTCGCTTGCTCTTGGCGGTTAAGAGGTCATTGGTGACCTTAGTAAGGGCAGTTTCAGTGGAGTGGTGTGACCGGAAGCCAGATTGTAAGCAGTCGAAGAGGGAGCAAGAAGAGAGATGGGAGGACAGTTCAAGGTAGACGTGGTGTTCCAGTAGCTTGGAGGCGTAGGGGAGAAGTGATATAGGGTGATAGCTAGATACAGAGGATGGGTCAAGAGAGGGCTTTTTGAGGATAGGTGTGATGGAGGCATGTTTAAAGCTTGAGGGGAAAACACCAGTTGTTAGTGATAGGTTGAAGAGATGGGTTAGGGTTGGGATGAAGACTGTGGTGAGGTTTGGTATGAAGTGGGATGGGATTGGGTCGAGTGCACAGGTGGTGAGATGTGATCTTGAGAGTAGAGTGGAGAGTCGATCTTCTGTAATGGTGGAGAAGTTGGTTTTGAAGGTGGAGGGCTGGGAAGTCAGGAGGAAGGGCTCTGGGGGTTGTTGACCAAAACTGTCCCTAATGTTATCAATTTTCTGCTTGAAAAATGAGGCAAAGTCTTCAGCTGAGATGAGTGGGGAGGGAGGAGGTGCTGGGGGGCAGAGGAGAGAATTGAAGGTGTTGAATAACTGTTTAGGGTTGTGAGACAGGGAGGATATGAGAGATGAGAAGTAGGTTTGTTTAGCTGTGGCGAGTGTGGTCTTGAAAGTAGTGAGAGACTGTTTGAATGCGATGAAGTGCTCGTTGGAGTGGGATCTTTTCCATCTGCGCTCAGCAGCCCTGGAAGCTCGCCTCAGCTCTTTGGTCAGGCTGGTGTGCCAGGGCTGTCTGTTGATTTTGCGAGTTTTGGTATGTGTAAGTGGGACAGCGGATTCCAAAGCTACAGCTTTTGTGGTGTTATATAGAGCAGCAGCGTCATCTGCATTGTGTAAGGAACTTATATCTGTGAGAGGGAGGAGGGATTCAGAGAATGAGTGTAGGTCAAGGTGTTTAAGATTCCTGCGAGGGTGTGAAAGTTTGTGGGGTGGGGATTGTAGACATGGAGTGAAGAGGGAAGAGAATGTGAGCAGGTTGTGGTCAGAGAGAGGGAGAGGTGAGTTAGAGAGGTTAGATAGGGAGCAGAGGCGGGTGAAGATGAGGTCCAGTGTGTGGCCATCTTTATGGGTGGAAGTAGAAGACCATTGAGTGAGGCCGAAGGAGGAAGTGAGAGATAGAAGTTTAGTGGCAGCTGAGAGGGAAATGTCAATGGGGATGTTGAAGTCGCCCATGATGATAGTAGGGATGTCCGCGGAAAGGAAATGAAGTAACCAGGTGGTGAAGTGGTCAAAGAAGGTGGTGGCTGGCCCTGGGGGGCGGTAGATGACAGCCAGTTGGAGGTTGGAGGGGGAGTAGATGCGCACAGAGTGCACCTCAAAGGAAGGGAGGGTAACAGAGGGTGGCAGTGGGATTGGGGTGAAGGAGCAGGTATCTGACAGGAGATAACCAACTCCTCCGCCATGTTTGCTGCTGGGGCGGGGGGTGTGAGAAAGGTGGAAGCCGCCATACGAAAGTGCAGCAGGAGAGGCTGTGTCAGAAGGGGTGAGCCAGGTTTCGGTGATGGCGAGGAAGGAAAGTTTGGTAGTGACAAAAAGATCATGGATGTAGGAAAGCTTGTTGCAGACAGAGCGAGCGTTCCACAGAGCTCCTGTTAGTGGGACTGGGGAAGCGGGGGCTGGGTGAATGGGTATAAGGTTGGAGAGGTTACGGAAGGTTGTGATAGAGCGTGGATGGAAGGTAGAAATGACTGTGGGAATGTGGTGAGGAGGACCAGGATTTGGAGAGATATCACCAGCAGTGAGAAGGAGCAGAGAAAGTGTTAGCAGGTGGGAGCAGGAGAGGGCATGAGGGGGCTGTCTGTGTTTGGAGACAGAGGATTGTATGTTAAGGAACAGTTTTGAGGCGGAGGTGAGGTGGATGGGGAGGATTGAAGAAGAGATGAACAGTTCCTTACTAGGAGTAGGGATTAGGGGAATTAGCAGAAAGTGAAGGATTATTGGGGTGAAAATGAAAACAAACAGAAACATTGTTTACAGTGACTGTACAGTTACCTTCAGTTCCCTTCTGGTTCAATTCTGGTTTTAATTCTTAAATTAATCTTCACACTTCTAGAACACACTTATAGGAAATCACACTGCAGACTGAAGTCTTTATGCAGACTTGTGCTCTGCAATATATGTGAGTTGTGTGAACATAGCCTGACAATACTTGTTGCAATGAAACTTATCGTAACAAGTAATAGCAGTTGATCAAGCAATACATTGGGAACATTTGAAAAAAGTTTCCTCCCACCTCGACACCACATGCAGAGATCCACATCACATATGGGCAGGAGCTGACAGCAGGGGGTGGGAATACTTATTGCATTCTAAGGAGTGGATATGATAAGCCACAGATCACAGGGGGAGCTCTATGGGGGACTAAACCCTTACCTGTCCTACACAGGACATACAACAGTACAAGCTGGGAGTGAAGAGGGAGGTAAGGGTTAACTCTCACATAAAAAGGTGAGGACTCCAGCCCTCTGGCTGTGAATGTCAGTGGGCCAACAGGAACATTCAGGAGGCCGGATGTGGCCCGCAGGCCACAGTTTGCCCAGGCCTAGTCAAGAGTGATCCGAATGTTGGATAAAAATCAGCCATACAGTGATTCTTTCCTACACTGTAGAATGATTGAGATAGCCAAATTTATTTGAGTTGAATTAAATTCTACTTGATTTTTACAAAAATCCATATTCAGGAGCATTTGATCATCCTGAATTTAGCAAAATACTGACCTCAATTCTTACCTCTTTGGCATCTTCACTGTTCACTGCCCATGGTCCAGTTCCTTGTGCGTGAAGCACAGTAAATGTCCGGCCTAGCGCTTAATCTCAGCTTCTGGTTATGAGCAGACCTGTGAGTTCACTCTGCAAGATCAAGTGCTTATTCATGACCAGAGGCCTTGGCCTAGAGTGAACATCAGGCCAGAGATGTGATACAACAGAGACATGGAAGACTGGACAGCAGGAAGGGATCAGTGGGTGGTGGCAAGAGTGGTGAGCAGTGAGGTGAGTCTGGGTATTTTTTTTACATCTTACATTGATTATGCTCTGGGGTTTGGACTGGAAAGACCCCAAAGCATAATAATCCTGGTAAAATACAAGTGAAGAGCCAAATTCAAAGTCATATTTGCTCATCTCTAAATGTACTGTCACACTTAGCGATATCGCTAGCAATATCGCTTTATAGCGATATTGCTAGCGATATCGCTGTGTCTGATACTTACCTATGACCCGCTCCCCCGCTGGTTATCACTGATCGCGCGAGAACGTCCAGGACTGTTTCCCGTCGTCTGCTTCCTGCGGCGCTTCCTGTGGAGAGACGAGCGACGAGCGTGGAGCCAGGCGGGAGGACGCATGATCGCCTATTGTGACAGGTAAGTAGCGACCCCCGTCCCCAGCGATGTCACTGGTGAGATCTGCCTGTGTGGCAGCTCACTAGCGACCACTTAGCGATGTTCCAGCGATCCTGACCGCGTCATATCGCTGGTCGGGATCGCTGGTGCATCGCTAAGTGTGACAGTACCTTAAAAGCAAATATTCAGAAAGATACAGTGCTTGCAGTTATACAGCTCAAGATGGCTTGATGGCGTAGCACTTATAATGCTGCTGCACTACAATAACTCTTTAATGCTCCATGATGCACTGTTACATTATAGAGTACATCAGAGTCATATAAAGTTTGCATCTGCCATTGACAGCAGCGATCTGTGCTACCAGTGATTGCTGCTGTTACTCTCTTAAATGCCGCTGTCAAGTAGTGACAATAGCATTTGAGAATTAGTATATACTGTAGGCAAAGAATTCTCTAGGCGCTCATTAGCCCCCTCATGATGCAATTGCAGAAAGCAATGAGTTGCTAAGATTTTAGGCTGGCTGAAGGCCCCTGTGTTTGTCATGCAGTGTCTACTGTGGCTGAGCATTATGGTAGACACTAAGTTTTACTATTTACATCTATACAAGGGTATTGCTGCAAATAGTACAAGCAATCAAATGATTGCAGGTTCAAGTTCCCTATGAAAGCTGAAAAAAGTGAAAAGTAAAGTAAATAGTTTTTAAAACATCACAAAAATAAAAAGTCATACAAATTTGAATTGCCCCATACATGACCTGACTTTGGCAGAGCTGACTAGGACTAGCATGAAAATGCCAAAAGTCGCAAAATTTTGACATAACTCTTAAAAGTGTTTTACACCAGCTTTTTAACAGTTTTTTTAGCGTAAACACTTTGATCATTTTTATGTACTGGACCCTTTGTCTGTAAGTTATTGTCCAGTATGATAACTTTAAGTTCATGGGCCCCAATAAGAATCAATGATCATAGGTTTTTATTATCATTGGTCTTCTCCAATGGTGCAAAGGTATTTTTCTTGCCCTCTTAGGCTTTAGTCCTGATGCGACTGCAAACTCTGCAAGCACTATACTACACCCCATCATTATCTAAATATTAGAAAAATCATAGCAATACACTAACCTTAAACATTTTATTAGCTTGACTTGTATGCAGTATAAAACAAGTTGTGTAATTCAGTTATGCTTCAAATAATATGAATTATTTAAACACGGGCAGACCACTGAAGTTGACATTAGCAATAAGATACAAATACTGGGGTATTGAAGACTGGACCACTGGACTGACAGATAAAAGTTTCTGCTATGTCCTATAAATGACAGGTTTCAGGGTTTTTTTTCAAGCTCTCAATTTCTTGACTACAAAACTATTACCCAGTTCATTGGTCTTGTGGTGTCTAAATATGATCCATAGTTCCTGTTGGATTAGGCTATGTTCCCATAATCAGGAAGTAGCAGCGCTTTGGACATAGCACATTATAGCTGTGTCCAAAACAATGCGTTCTATTGAATGCATGTAAATCTGCATGTGTTCACTGAAACATGCGGATGTACCGCATTCAATACATTCTATTGATGACATTTTTGTTGCAGAGAAATAGACATGCTGCGGTCCTGAAAGCCGTGCCGCATGTCTGGTTCCCTCGGTGATCCACAGGCGCACATGCAATCATAATGGGCATGGGATTTCTAGAAATCCCATCCACAATGCTGTAACATGTGGCCGCTGCGGTTTTGGAGCTGCATAAATATGCAGTGTCAAACCCGTACCAATTCCCAATTGTGCGCACATGCCCTTACAGATGAGTGGATCAGGCACAATTCAAAGTCCCCTGTTTGCGCAGTTTTTCCTAGGAAACTAGATTCCTGTATAAGTTATTCTACATGAATTTAATGTCCCTTATTATGCTATGAGGTCCAGCCACACCCCAGAGCATAATAAACATAAAACATAATAAAAGATTTGTATTCTTCTTACTGCTTCCCTCCCCAGTTCTCCACCACACGTCTGTTCTTCATTCCATCTCAGGTTGGCATCTGCCAAGCTTAATTCCCCATGTTCTCGGTTGCTAAGCTGAGGCTTTCAGGGTTGCTAGGCCAGCGGGGTTCTGAGAAGTCGCTGAAGCGCAGGTGCATGCACAGGATGTTAGAGTCTCGGAAGGTTAATGTCAGTCTGCCATGCTGGACCTCTGACATCCTGTGTGTGTACTCTCGCTTTACTGGTGGACGGGTGGAATCCTGGATTAGGTGAGTATATGATATTTTTTATTTGTGATGCGACTGGGGACATTATACAGTGGGGAGTGAGCCTCTCATATTTTGGGGCTACTGTTATGGGTCTATCAAAATGTGTCAGCTAATGTGGGAACCATTATTCTGTTTGGATACTACTGTTGGGGTCATTATATAATATGCCAGCTAATGTGGGAGCCACTATACAGTTGGGGGCTCTCATAAAGTGTGATAACTACAGTGGTAGCTATTATCCAGTGCTATTTTGGGAGTCATCCAATTGTGGTGACTAATGAAGTGTCCATCATACAGTGTAACGCCCTGTTTACAGTGTGGGAGCTAATGTGGGAGTCATTATACAGTTTGGGAGCCATCATACAATGTGGGCACAACTGAGTGGTCCCATTGTGAGGACTACTGTGGGAGCCATTACATAATGTGGGAGATAATGTGATGGCCATTATACAGCTTGGAGGCTACTGTGGGGGCCATTATACTTTGCTATTAGGAGCAGTGAGTACATCATACTGTGTATAGGGGAGCTGTGGGCCCATCTTGCTGTGTATTGAGAGCTGTGGGCCCATCATACTATGTGTAGAGGAGTTGTACATGGGGGTATTAAGAGTACATTATTACTATAGATGTAAGAAGCATTATTGTTTATTGTTGCATTCAGGGTATTGGGACCATCAAAGGGCAATCAAGGTGCATTATTCTTTCTAGGGGCAAAATGTGGTCTCTGATTTCTACTGCACTTACACAGGGTATTAATATTTTGTAGGAAACAATTTTACCATATAGAGGGTACATAGGAGGCATTTAACTTTGAAAGGCGCACAGTGATGTGCATTATTCTGTTGGGTACTAAGAGGATCCCTGTTTTTGTACCACACAGCAGTTGCAGTAATAGGATGACATGAGGATGAGGAGTTTGTGCAGGTTAGGAATAGATAGAGAAAGTGTTGAAAATGTGAGAAGTCTTCTCAAAAAATGAGTATATTCTCAAAGTTAATTTATTTCGGTTCTCCAATACAAAAGATGTACAGCTCTGGCAAAATTTAAGAGATGACTGCAAAATTTTCAGTTTGTTTGATTTTTCTCTTTATAGTTATATTTTTGAGTAAAATGTAAATTGATCATTTATTCTATAAACTACTGACAACATGTCTTCGAATTTCCAAGCACTAAATTTTGTATTTATTTTCAGAAAATGAGAAGCGATCAAAATAACAAAAATAATGCAGTACTTGCAGACCTCAAATAATGGTAAGAAAACAAGTTCATAATCATTTAGAAACAACAATACTAATGTTTTAACTCAAAAAGAGTTCAGAAACCAATATTTTGTGGAATAACCATGATTTTTAATCACAGCTTTCATGCGTCTTGGCATGATTTCCACCAGTCTTTCACACTGCTTTTGGGTGACCTTATACCACTCCTGGTACAAAAATTTAAGCAGTTCCTCTTTGCTTGCTGGCTTGTGACTATCCATCGTCCTCTTGATTACATTCCAGAGGTTTTCAATGGGGTTCAGGTCTGGAGATTGGGATGGCCTTGACAGGTATTTGATGTGGTGGGACTTCATCCACACATTGAATGGCCTAGCTTTGTGGCATGGCGCATTGTCCCTGTAATGTTTTAGGTAAAACTACGTCAGAGAGTGGACCCTCTGGATCGCGGATCCGGAGCCCCTGGGCCGAGCACGCCAGGTGAAGACCGACCCCTATACAGGGATCGTTTGGGGCAGGACCACAGAGGACGGAGGCGCGACAGCCGGAACCAAGAGGGACGGCTCCACGGACATAAGGGGCTCGGAAGACAGAGGGCTGAGATACGAGCAGGGACCGGAGGCACAGAGGAAAACACAATACGGGGAATGGCAAGAGGACAGGCCAGGGCTGACTGGAGACAGAGGGAAGGGGCACAGAGGATAGCAAGGAAGCAGCGCCTGGACAGACTGGGGAGGGCGAGGGAGACGAGGCCGAGGACGGCAGGGAGACAGAGCCTGGTGGTCCTGGAGGAGGACAAGGCAGAGGACGGAAGAGCTACAGGAGAACTGTAGTGGCCAGAGGGTGCAGAAGCTACACAATCATCAGGCGTCCTCCTAACAGCGAGGACGCCTGAAATATACTAACCCCCGGAAGTGCGTCCCCCAGTCCAGCCCCTCAGCACCGCCCACCGCTGGTGAGAGAGAGCGGGAGGGGGCGTGCGCGTGGCAGGGGGCGGGTGCCAGGAGCCGCAGTGAGGGCGAACGTGCGACGGGCGCGCGCCCGGACGGGGGCGCGCAGGTAAGGGGACGCTGCGGCGCGCGCCGCCGCTGGAGGGGCATCGGCGGGCATAGCCGCCGATGTCACAGTACCCCTCTCCTTACGTCCTCCCCTACTGAGATTGGCCAAAAAATTTTTCAGAATCCGGGGAGCGTTGATATTTTCTCGAGGCTCCCAGGACCTTTCCTCGGGACCAAAACCCTCCCAATCGATAAGAAAAAGGGTCTTACCCCTGACTCTTTTCATAGCCAAGATGTCCTTGACCTCGAAGACGTTGTCCGAGATAACAGGTGAAGGGGGGACGATGGAAACTGGTTGGAACCGATTCAGGACTACGGGTTTCAAGAGCGAGACATGGAAAGCGTTGGGAACCCGGAGCAAAGCAGGCAACCTCAGTTTATAAGCCACTTCATTAATGCGTCCAATCACTTCAAACGGCCCAATGTACCGAGGACTCAACTTGTAAGAGGGAACTCTCAGACGGATATGTCGAGTTGAAAGCCAGACTTTGTCACCTGGATGGTACGGAGGCACGTCCTTTCGTCTTTTGTCTGCATGTTTCTTGATTCGGTTGTTGGCACCCTTGAGCGCCTCCCTGGTCTCTCTCCAAATCTGCGAGAATTCCTTTGCGAGAGAATCAGCTGCGGGCACTCCCATAGACGTGGAAAAAGGTAAGGGAATACCTGGGTTTTGACCGGTTACCACAAAAAATGGTGACTTGGCGGTAGATTCGCTGGGATGGTTATTGTGCGAGAATTCAGCCCAAGGTAGGAGCGCGACCCAATTGTCCTGATGGGTGTTGGAGAAGTGACGTAGGAAGGTGGTTAACACCTGATTAATTCGCTCCACTTGCCCGTTGGTCTGAGGATGGTATGTGGAGGAGAAGTCAAGAGATGTACCCATAAGCCGGCAGAGAGCCCTCCAGAAGCGGGAGGTGAACTGGACCCCCCGATCCGACACAATCCGCTGAGGAAGACCATGCAGCCTGAAGATCTGGTGGATGAAGATCTCGGCCAACTTCGGGGCGGATGGCAGTCCCGGTAAGGGAACGCAGTGGGCCATCTTGGAAAAACGATCTGCTACGACTAAGATGGTGGTACATCCAGCTGAGCGGGGTAAATCAGTCACAAAATCCATGGCGATCTGCTGCCAGGGGGCCTCAGGAACTGGCAATGGGTGAAGAAGACCGGCGGGCAAAGTCCTAGCCACCTTGTACTGGGCACAGATAGTGCACGAGGCTACATAGTCCATCACATCCTGGCAAAGCGTGGGCCACCAGTAATACCGGGAAAGCAGCAAGAGAGTCTTCTTAGTCCCAACGTGTCCAGCAATTTTGGAGGAATGCCCCCAGCGCAACACCTCTGTACGTCTGCCTTGAGGGACGAAAGTTTTACCAGGCGGAGGAATAGCAAAATTCACAGGGGCCACGGTGATCATCTTAGTAGGCTCGATAATATAGGATGGGACTTCATCCCTCTCCGATGACTGTAACGACCTGGAAAGGGCATCAGCCTTGATGTTCCTATTACCAGGTCGAAAGTGAAGTTGAAAGTCAAAGCGGGAGAAATACAGGGCCCACCTGGCTTGCCGGGCATTGAGTCTTTGGGCAGACTGCAGGTAAGCCAGGTTCTTGTGGTCCGTGAGGATGGTGAAGGGATGTACAGCCCCCTCGAGTAAATACCGCCATTCAGCCAAGGCCATCTTAATGGCAAGTAATTCTCGGTCTCCAATGGAGTAGTTGCACTCCGCAGGCGAAAAGGCTTTAGAAAAGAAGCCGCAAGGGGCCAGCCGTCCGGATGAAGCCTGCTGGGACAGGACCGCCCCCGCTCCAGTGGAGGAGGCATCCACCTCTAGGACGAAGGGCCTGCTGGTCACAGGCCGATGCAAAATGGGTGCTGATGCAAAAGAATGTTTCAGAGCCAGGAAGGCGTTTTCAGCTTCGGGGGACCAGCTGTTGGGCTTCGTTCCCTTACGGGTCAAGGCCGTGATGGGTTTGGTAACCGTAGAAAAATGAGGCACGAATTGACGGTAATAATTTGCGAACCCAAGGAACCGCTGGATGGCCTTTATCCCCACTGGACGGGGCCACTTGAGTACCGCACTGAGTTTTTCGGGATCCATCTTCAGACCGGAATCGGTGATGACATATCCCAAGAAGGGCAGTGACGTCTGCTCAAAAAGACATTTCTCAATCTTGGCGTAGAGTTGGTTCTCTCGAAGGCGATTCAAGACCAAGAGTACGCTCTTGCGATGGGAGGACAGATCGGGCGAGAAAACGAGAATGTCGTCTAGATAGATGACCACACAGGAATAGAGTAGATCCCGGAACACCTCGTTGATAAATTCTTGAAACACAGCGGGGGCATTGCAAAGGCCGAATGGCATGACTAAGTATTCATAATGCCCGTCACGGGTATTGAAGGCCGTTTTCCACTCATCCCCAGCACGGATCCGGACCAAATTGTAGGCTCCCCGCAGATCTAACTTCGTGAAGATCCGAGCTCCTCTCAGCCGGTCAAAGAGCTCCGGAATCAACGGAAGGGGGTAACGATTTTTAACGGTGATATTGTTTAGGCCCCGGTAATCAATACAAGGCCGCAGTGATCCGTCTTTCTTCCGGACGAAGAAAAAACCTGCGCCCGCAGGAGAGGAGGACTTCCGGATAAACCCCTTGGACAGGTTTTCATGAATATATTCCGTCATGGCAGAGGTCTCGGCAGGAGAAAGAGGGTACGTTCTACCTCTGGGAGGAACCGCTCCGGGAATCAGGTCGATAGGGCAGTCATAGGACCGGTGCGGGGGCAGGGAGTCCGCTTCCCTCTTGCAGAAAACATCAGCGTAGGCGTGGTATGGAACAGGAAGGCCCGGGAGATCCATTGGCCTAGGCTGAGAATGGGAACCAACAAGGGTACGCAAACAGCTTGCATGGCAGGGGTGCCCCCAGCGCAAGATCTCCCCGGAACGCCAGTCGACAACTGGCTCATGCCGCCTAAGCCAAGGTAGTCCCAAGAGAACGGCGTGGGATAGTTGAGGCAGGACATAAAAGGCAATCTTCTCGGAGTGAAGTGTGCCAATTTGTAGTTTTACTTCAGTGGTAACCGTGGTGATGGGCAAGGCAGAGGTTTGCCATCGACGGAGGTGATTGCTCGGGGATTACTTAAGACGACCACGGGAATCTGGAGTTTGTCAACCTCTTCCTGGCGGATGAAGTTGCCTGCTGCGCCCGAGTCCACATACGCCTCCACGGAGCCATGCCCCCTACCTGTAATAAGCAGAGCTGAAAGAGTAAGTGGAAGAGAGGGGGTCTGATCACCTAGGGGGCCCTCTCCTACCTGGCCTAGGCGGATGCGTTTCCCGGTCTCTCAGGACAAGTGCGTACGAAGTGATTGGCCCCTCCACAATATAAACAGAGTCCCTTAGTCATCCTCTCCTTACGCCGTTGTTCAGACAGCTTGATGCGATCCACCTGCATAGGCTCGGGAGCAGTGTTACTAGGGAGAGCAACAGCGCGCGGATGGGAGCTTGGTATAATCTAAAGGGCCTCTTCTCCCTGGCTGACTCTCTAGCGCGTTCCTGAAAACGCAGGTCAATACGAGTAGCCAGAGAGATGAGATCTTCCAGGGTGGTTGGGGGGTCACGCCCGGCCAACTCATCCTTGATTTTACTAGAAATACCTCTCCAAAAGGCACCGACCAGGGCTTCATTATTCCACCCCAGCTCCGAGGACAAGGTCCGGAAACGGATGGCGTATTGCCCTACCGTAAGGGACCCCTGGCAGAGGTTAAAAAGGGCCTCTGTAGAGGAAGCAAGGCGTCCGGGTTCATCAAACACCTTACGGAATGTTTCCAAAAAACTCTGGATATTAGTCACCACCGGGTCATCCCTCTCCCACAACGGATTCACCCAAGCCAACGCCTCACCCTCTAGATGGGACACTATAAAGGCCACCTTAGCACGGTCCGTGGGGTATTGTTGGGGCAGAAGATCAAAGTGCAGTCTGCACTGGTTTAAAAATCCCCTACACAACTTTGGGTCCCCACAGTACCTAGGCGGCTTACCAAGACGGGGAGGTGGGAAAGAGACGGCGTCCCGGGCTTGGGTAGAAGCGGCCGAAGAGGACTGCAAAGAAAGCAGCCGATCATCCACGGACGCCATATACCCCAAAATGTGAGATTGCGCATCGCGCTGCTGTGCGAGCTCCTGCTGGAGGCTGACTAAGAGAGGTGCATGCGCTGGGTCAGCGGTTTGCAGGGCGGAGAGCCGGGTGTCCATGGACTTCATGAATGACATAATTCGGGTCTGATTCTCTCTTAAGAAAAGCAGTTCCTTTTGAGTGGCAGCCGCAGCACCGGCGGGGTCCATGGCCTGATGATACTGTAATGTTTTAGGTAAAACTACGTCAGAGAGTGGACCCTCTGGATCGCGGATCCGGAGCCCCTGGGCCGAGCACGCCAGGTGAAGCCCGACCCCTATACAGGGATCGTTTGGGGCAGGACCACAGAGGACGGAGGCGCGACAGCCGGAACCAAGAGGGACGGCTCCACGGACATAAGGGGCTCGGAAGACAGAGGGCTGAGATACGAGCAGGGACCGGCGGCACAGAGGAAAACACAATACGGGGAATGGCAAGAGGACAGGCCAGGGCTGACTGGAGACAGAGGGAAGGGGCACAGAGGATAGCAAGGAAACAGCGCCTGGACAGACTGGGGAGGGCGAGGGAGACGAGGCCGAGGACGGCAGGGAGACAGAGCCTGGTGGTCCTGGAGGAGGACAAGGCAGAGGACGGAAGAGCTACAGGAGAACTGTAGTGGCCAGAGGGTGCAGAAGCTACACAATCATCAGGCGTCGTCCTAACAGCGAGGACGCCTGAAATATACTAACCCCCGGAAGTGCGTCCCCCAGTCCAGCCCCTCAGCGCCGCCCACCGCTGGTGAGAGAGAGCGGGAGGGGGCGTGCGCGTGGCAGGGGGCGGGTGCCAGGAGCCGCAGTGAGGGCGAACGTGCGACGGGCGCGCGCCCGGACGGGGGCGCGCAGGTAAGGGGACGCTGCGGCGCGCGCCGCCGCTGGAGGGGCATCGGCGGGCATAGCCGCCGATGTCACAGTCCCACTGGAAAAAATGGTCCTCAGAGTTGGGGAACATTGCCTGAGCAGAAGGAATCAACTGTTTTTCCAGGATAACCTTGTATGTGGCTTGATTCATACCTCCTTCACAAAGATTAACCTGCCCAATTCCAGCCTTGCTGAAGCATTCCCAGATCATCACCGATCCTCTGCCAAATTTCACAGTAGGTGCAAGACACTGTGGCTTGTACACCTCTCCAGGTATCCGTCTAACCATTAGACGACCAGGTGTTGGGCAAAGCTGAAAATTAGACTCATCAGAGAAAATTACATTACTCCATTCCTCTATGGTCCAATCCTTATGGTCTTTGGCAAACTTCAGCCTGGCTCACCTTTGCTTTTCATTGATGAAAGGCTTTTTTCTACCATTACATGACTTGAGCCCTGTCTCTAGGAGCCTGTTGCGAACTATTCTTGCCGTGCACTTCACCACAGCTGCCATTTGCCATTCCTTTCGTAGGTCACTTGATATCATCCTGCGATTGCTGAGTGACATTCGTACTGTATAAGATGACGGTCATCCCGATAAGTGGAGAGTCATTTTCGCCCTCTGCCAGTCTGTAGCTTTGTTGTCCCCAATGTCTGCTGCTTGACGTTGATGTAACTGTCTGCCGACTTAGAAATTTTAAGGATGGCGGCAACATGACGCTCACGGTATCCCTCTGCTAGTAAAGCCAGAATTGATCCCTTCTTTTCCTCACTCAAGACTTTTCTTTTCAACTCCTTTGGCATGGTTAAAAATTATTTTTTCATTCCTATTACTTTTGGGATATTACTAGCACTTGTTTTCCAATCCAGATTGTCCTATTGCAAGAGGATTGTGAACACCACAGAATCATAGAATCATAGAATCGTAGAGTTGGAAGGGACCTCCTGGGCCATCTGGTCCAACCCCCTGCTCAAAGCAGGATTCGCTAAATCATCCCAGACAGATGTCTGTCAAGCCTCTAATTGAAGACTTCCATTGAAGGAGAACTCACCACTTCTCGTGGCAGCCTGTTCCACTCATTAATCACTCTAACTGTCAAAAAGTTTTTTCTAATACAGTTGTGGCCAAAAGTATTGACATCCCTGCAATTCTGTCAGATAATACTCAGTTTCTTCCTGAAAATGATTGCAATCACAAATTCTTTGGTATTATTATCTTCATTTAATTTGTCTTAAATGAAAAAACACAAAAGAGAATGAAGTAAAAGCAAAACATTGATCATTTCACACAAAACTCCAAAAATGGTCCAGACAAAAGTATTGGCACCCTCAGCTTAATACTTGGTTGCACAACCTTTAGCCAAAATAACTGTGACCAACCGCTTCCGGTAAGCATCAATGAGTTTCTGACAATGCTCTGCTGGAATTTTAGACCATTCTTCTTTGGCAAACTGCTCCAGGTCCGTGATATTAGAAGGGTGCCTTCTCCAAACTGCCATTTTTAGATCTCTCCACAGGTATTTTATGGGATTCAGGTCTGGACTCATTGCTGGCCACCTTAGAAGTCTCCAGTGCTTTCTCTCAAACCATTTTCTAGTGCTTTTTGAAGTGTGTTTTGGGTCATTGTCCTGCTGGAAGACCCATGACCTCTGAGGGAGACCCAGCTTTCTCACACTGGGCCCTACATTATGCTGCAAAATTTGTTGGTAGTCTTCAGACTTCATAATGCCATGCACACGGTCAAGCAGTCCAGTGCCAGAGGCAGCAAAGCAACCCCAAAACATCAGGGAACCTCCGCTATGTTTGACTGTAGGGACCGTGTTTTTTTCTTTGAATGCCTCTTTTTTTCTCCTGTAAACTCTATGTTGATGCCTTTGCCAAAAAGCTCTACTTTTGTCTCATCTGACCAGAGAACATTCTTCCAAAACGTTTTAGGCTTTTTCAGGTAAGTTTTGGCAAACTCCAGCCTGGCTTTTTTATGTCTCGGGGTAAGAAGTGGGCTCTTCCTGGGTCTCCTACCATACAGTCCCTTTTCATTCAGACACCTACGGATAGTACGGGTTGACACTGTTGTACCCTCGGACTGCAGGGCAGCTTGAACTTGCTTGGATGTTAGTCGAGGTTCTTTATCCAACATCTGCACAATCTTGCGTTGAAATCTCTTATCAATTTTTCTTTTCCGTCCACATCTAGGGAGGTTAGCCACAGTGCCATGGGCTTTAAACTTCTTCATGACACTGCGCAGTTCTTTGGTCTTCTTTCTTTTCTCCATGCTCAGTGTGGTACACACAAGGACGCAGGACAGAGGTTGAGTCAACTTTAATCCATGTCAACTGGCTGCAAGTGTGATTTAGTTATTGCCAACACCTGTTAGGTGCCACAGGTAAGTTACAGGTGCTGTTAATTACACAAATTAGAGAAGCATCACATGATTTTTCGAACAGTGCCAATACTTTTGTCCACCCTCTTTTTTATGCTTGGGGTGGAATTATATCCAATTTGTCTTTAGGACAATTCTTTTGTGTTTTTTCATTTAAGACAAATTAAATGAAGATAATAATAACAAAGAATTTGTGTTTGCAATTATTTTCAGGAAGAAACTGAGTATTATCTGGCAGAATTGCAGGGGTGTCAATACTTTTGGTCACAACTGTATCTAGTCTGTGTCTCCTCCCATTCAGTTTCATCCCATTGCTTCTAGTCTTTCCTTGTGCAAATGAGAATAAAGATGATCCTTGTACAATGTGACAGCCCTTGAGATATTTGTAGACAGCTATTAAGTCTCCTTTCAGTCTTCTCTTTTCCAAGCTAAACATTCCCAAATCCTGCAACCTTTCCTCATAAGACAGGGTTTGCAGACCGGTCACCATTCTGGTCGCTCTTTTCTGAACTTGCTCCAGTTTGTTGATGTCTTTTTAAAATATGGCGCCCAAAACTGGACACAGTATTCCAGATGAGGTCTGACCAAAGAGGAGTAGAGGGCAATAATGACTTCACATGATCTAGACTGTATGCTTCTATTAATACATCCTAAAATTGCATTTGCCTTTTTTGCTGCTGCATCACATTATTGACTCATATTCAGTCTGTGATCTATTAGTATACCCAAGTCTTTTTCACATGTGCTGTTGCTTAGCCCTATTCCTCCAATTCTGTATACGCTTTTTCATTTTTATTGCCCAGATGTAGTACTTTGCATTTTTCCCTGTTAAAAACCATTCTGTTAGTTGCTGCCCATTGCTCCAGTTTATTTATATCTTTTTGAATCCTCTCTCTCTTCTCTAGTATTAGCTATCCCTCCTAGCTTTGTGTCATCAGCAAATGTAATCAGTTTACCCTCAATTCCTTCATCTAAATCATTGATAAAGATGTTAAACAATACAGTGCCAAGGACAGAGCCCTGTGGTACCCCACTTGAGACATTCTTCCAACTGGATGTGAAGCCATTTATGACCACTCTTTGAGTCCGATCACTAAGTCAGTTATGAATCCACCTAACAGTTGCCTTGTCCATTCCATACCTAGTCATTTTTTCAATAAGGATTGTGTGAGATACTTTGTCAAATGCTTTTCTGAAGTCAAGATATACTATATCTACAGCACTTCCCTGATCCACCCAATCAGTGATTCCATCATAGAAGGAAATTAAGTTAGTCTGACATGACTTATTAGTTACAAACCCATGCTGACTCTGTTTAATCTCTTCATTCTTATCCAGGTACTGACATACATGTTGTTTAATAATTTATTCAAAGATGTTTCCTGGTTTAGAAGTCAGACTCACCAGCCTATAGTTGCCTGGGTCCACCTTCTACCCCTTTTTGAAGATATGTACAACATTTGTTCTTCTCCAGTCTTCTGGGACTTCTCCTGTTCTCCAAGAATTTTCAAAGATTATGGAGAGGGGTTCAAAAATTTCTTCTGCTATCTCCTTCAGTACTCTGGGGTGTAATTCATCTGGACCTGGAAATTTGAATTCATTTAGGTTAGCTAAGTGTTTCCTCACTATCTTTCTGTTTATAGATATCCTGGATTCTTCTATTCCCTTAATAGTACAGTGAAGAACAGTTGATGTTACATTTCCTTTCTGAGAGAAAACAGATGCAAAATAGTAATTAAAAAGCTCAGCCTTCTCCACATCCTGTCTTACCATTTCATCATTTTCATCCTGTAAAAATCCTATAGCATCTTTGACTTTTCTTTTACTTTTGACATATCCCCAAAATCCTTTATTATTGCTTTTGACGTCTCTTGCAAGCCTCAATTCATAGTCAGCTTTAATAATCTGATTTGTGCCCTGCAGGTTCTGCAGACAGCATTATATTCTTCTTTAGATATGCCTCCCCTTTCCATTTTATAAACATTTCTTTCTTCCTTTTTAGCATGTGCTTAAGTTCTGTTTTCATCCATCCTGGTTTCCTTAAATGCTTCCTATTCTTCCCTCTTTTCGGAATTGTTAACAATTGTTTTTTTTTTAAATTCGTTTATTAAACCATAAGCAGTTTTACAATACATACATTCAGTGCAAAATGTTAAACCTAGTACAAAATAGATATGTACAACTAGCATGAAGACATGAGGCATAATATGTGCATCAACTGTATGTAAATAAAGCAGACATAATATCAATTGAATCACAATGGTGTTAAGTTATTGTACCAGTAATAGAACCTGCCTGGCTTCTAAACTCTACCGACATCTACTAAAACATTAACTATTCTACAGCCAACTTCTATATAGCAAGCGGTTTATTGTGCGACATCTCCGCTCTGCAAGGTAAAGTGAGAGGAGTTCCATCTCTCCCAGGTCTTTTTAAATTTACCTGGGCACCCTCTATTCTGATACAGTGTCCTTTCATATGGGATAATCGAATTTACGAGAGTGATCCAGGACCCAAGAGAAGGAGGTGAATTCCCCATCCATCGTAGTGCCAGTATCTTTCATGCCATGAACAGTGTCTCCCGTAAAAAAATTCCAACATAATGACCGTCTCCTCATCCCACACTCCAAACAGACATATCAGCGGTTCGAGGGGAACAGGCGTTTGTACCAAGGATGTTAATAACGACGTCACCCCTCTCCAGAATTGCACAACAACAGGACAGCACCAGACCATATGAATAAAGTCTGCATCCATTGAAAGACATCTCAAACATTCCGATGACGGATATCGACCCATCTTAAAGAGTCGAATTGGGGTCAAATATGATTGATTAATAATGTACAATTGTATCATCCTATTGTTGGCAGACGGAGACACCCAGATTGGTGACTCCAGAATTTCTTCCCATTCCTCATCCCGTGTATCAGGAATGAGCCTCTCCCATTTCTTCTTAACGGAGTCTATGGCACATTCTGTCCCCACTGACAACATATATGTATATAGAGAGGAGATGAGACCTTGAGGGCCCTGTGACTTGAGGATCCCTATCAAGGGCAGAGACGAAATGGCATCACTCATATCTAAATTTCTCATATGCGATTGAAAAGCTGATCTTAGTTGTAGATAACGGAAAAACTGGGATCTCGGGACACCGCGATTGACTTGTAATTGCTCAAAGGATATTAAAGTACCATGATCGTATATATCACCCATCGTAGAGACACCGTACTGAACCCAGAACTCGGCAGACGGATGTTCACGCAGCACCGGGAGGTAGTCATAATTCCACAGGGGCATTTCAGCTATAACATCGCCAAATCCAACCACCCCCTTAATCTGTCTCCATATTGATCGTGCCAGACAGAGCAGAGGCAGCAGTCTTGGGACATTTATTTTCCTCATTTCTAAAATACCTAGTGGGCAACTAGTCCCTGCATCACGAAGAAGATGACTCTCAGAATTTGGGAGGTGGCCTCCAGGCATCCATGTGCTTAAGGCCTTGGCCTGTCCAGCTAGATAATATAAAAAGAAATTGGGTAATGCTGCCCCCCCTCCCCTCTTGGGTCTCTGTAGAGTGGTCAACTTTAGTTTAGGCCTGGCTTTCCCCCAAATAAAGGATGTGATTTGGGAATTTAAATGAGCAAAAAAGGATTTGGGCACCACCACCGCACTATGTTGAAGAAAGTAGTTTAGCTTGGGGAGTAATATCATTTTAACTAAATTAATACATCCGGCTACAGACAATGGAAGCTTACCCCAGATCGCAAATTTACCCCTAACCGTCTCCAGCAGTGGTTGTATATTGAGTTGTAGATCAAATTTACTGCCCTTAGAGATATGAACCCCCAAATATTTGAAACTAGTCACGATGGGCAGCAGGGAGAGAGTCTCAAGTCGTGGCAGTGGAGCATGGGAAAGAGGCATCAAAGCAGATTTATCCCAATTTATGTAAAGGCCAGAATATTTACTAAATATATTTATGGTAGTAATCACTCTTGTCAGGGTTTCCTCTGCTTTGTCCATAAATATCACCATATCATCAGCGTATAAGCCTATGGTATCCGTCCGACCCGCTATCTCTATACCAGCGATATCAGGGGATAGTCTTATACGAATTGCCAGTGCCTCAATAGCGAGAGCAAAGAGGGCCGGGGAAAGAGGACACCCCTGACGGGTTCCCCTATGCAATGAAAATGATTCAGATATGGAGCTATTTACGATGACCCGGGCCTTGGGCTTCATGTAGAAGACATTGACCCAGTTTTGGAATCTTTCGCCTAATCCATATCTCTGCAAACATGCACGGAGAAAAGGCCATTCAAGTGAGTCAAAGGCCTTGGCCGCATCTAGTGATGCCAATGCCCATTCATTATCCGGTACCAGAGAACTATATTGGGCCACTGACTGGACATGTCTGATATTTGTGGAAGTGCTCTTACCCGGCATAAAACCCATCTTATCAGGGTGTACAAGATCCAATATAACGGTATTTACTCTTTTGGCTAAAATTTTTGTAAACATTTTATAATTCACATTTACTAGTGATATAGGCCTATATGATCCACAATCCAAAGGGTCCTTCCCCTCCTTTTTTAGAACTATTATATTGGCCTCATAAAAAGACTCCGGCATGCATCCCCCCTCCCAAATCCCACGAAACACTGTCAACAAAAGAGGCGCCAGTATATCTTGATATTTTCTATATAACTCCACAGGGAATCCATCCAGCCCAGGGGCCTTCCCAGAGGCCATGCCTTGTATGGCATCCTCTACCTCCTCCAGAGTAAACTCAGCATCCATATAGGCCTGTTGGGAAGGACTTAGCGTGGGAAACTCTATGTCTAACAAATAGTCCAAACACTCTGGGCCATCCACATCTGTCTTAGAATTGTACAATGAGCCATAATAGTCGGAAAAGCACTTTAGTATCTCCTCAGTTGAGGAGACCAACGTACCATCTGAATCACGGATCTGTAGAATTGTGTTGGTTGCATTGTGTTGTCGTACTAAGTAGGCCAGAAACTTACTCGCCTGATTCCCCATCTCAAAATAAGAGTGCCGGGCAAATAATAATTTACTTTCGTCTTAGTGTCCGTGTATTGAGCATATAACCTTTGAGCGGTCAGCCATTCTATCCTATTACTGTTAGATTGATCCGATATATAGGCTGCCTCCGAGTCTTTCAGACGTCGCTCCATCTCGCCATCCTCCTCCGATGTCACTCGCTTAATGTGAGAAATTGTAGAGGATAAACAACCCCGTAAATAGGCTTTAAGAGCATCCCAAAATACATTAATATTTCGGGGTTCGGGGTGGGACGAGACGAAGCAATGTAGCTGTTCTATCGTTCTATCAGGGGGTGTTATCAACTTCAGCCAAAAAGGGTTCAGCTTCCATGCTATTCTGTTAGTCAATGGCCCATATTTAAGTTTGAGAATGACTGGACTATGATCCGAAACTCCCCTCTTCCCGTGTTTAATGTCCTCCACCCACGCCGCCAAACCGCTGGATCCGAAAATGTAGTCTATGCGAGACAGAGAGCGTTTGTTTGGTGGAGGAATGGCAAGTGTATTCGCTCCTCTCTGGATGGTGCACTCTCCATAGATCTAGCCACCCACTACCCGCCTTGAATTGTGACAGTTGGGATGAGCCCGGGGGGGACCCCACCCTGTATTCCATCACCCAGTCTCAATTTATCAAGATGGCTATGCATGACCAGATTAAAATCTCCCATACAGATGACATGTGCGTCTGGGTAACTTAAAGTGAAGCTCAATGCCCTCTGGAGAATTGATATATTAGCCGGAGGGGGATTGTAATTACAAAGGATGACATATTTCCGAGAGTCAATCAGCGCATGGACAAACACAAATCGTCCCTCGGGGTCTCTCCGGGCTTCCCTGACCTCCCACCGAACATCATTATGAATTAACAGAGAAACTCCCCTTGAGTAGCTAGAGTGAAAAGAATGCATAAACCATTGCACCCACCGAACTGTATCCCTGGTCAGGTGCGTCTCCACTAGGGCCAATATGTGAGGACGGCAATGTCTGATCTGTGAGAATACCTTAATTTTCTTGCGAGGGGTTTTTATGCCCCTCACATTCCAGGTCATACAAATCAGCTCAGAGCCCATTATCATCCATTCAAATATGGTGTATAATGGCGCCCGAGCCAGGTGCAGAGAGTCCACACAGATAGCAGAATTTGACATAGGCTGCAGCCTCTATCTAAACAACGACAAACATAAAAAAAACTTTTAAAAAAGAAAAAGCAAAAGCAATGCAGGAACCTAGTAACATAGGCGTACAGTCTTACGCCCCAACAGAAAATGAATAAGGGGATACCATCACTGAACACAGTGTCCAGTATAGCTGGTATCTGGGAACTCGCCGGGAGAGCTCCAATTAGACCTTTGGTTGAAAGGATCCGAAATAACAGTTGCCGCAGTAGGACTCCCCCGCCGGGGATCCCCCAAGGGACCGCAGCCATTCAGTCGCCTCCGCCGGATCCGTAAAAAATACAGAAGAACCCTCATGGACAACTCGGAGCCGGGCCGGATATATCATAGAATATACAATGTTCCTGTCTCTGAGCCGCTTCTTGACCTCGAAGAACTGCGCCCGCTGTTTCCGCAGCTCCACGGAGAAGTCCAGACAGATGGAAATGACAACATTATTGAATTTAATAGGACTTTTCAGGCGCGCCAGGCATAAGATGGTGTCTCTGTCCTTGCAGTTGAGCAGGCGTGCCAGGAAAGGTCGAGGTGGGGCCCCCGGAGGCAGGGGTCTGGTAGGGACCCTGTGAGCTCTTTCAACGGCGAATAATGGGGAGAATTCGTCCCCTAAGGAGGTCTTAAGCCAATCCTCTAGAAACTGCTCAGGATGCTGACCCTCCGAGCGCTCAGGCAGCCCAACAATACGTATATTATTCCTGCGCATTCTGTTTTCTAAATCGTCCGCCTTTTGCTTCCAGGCATTCATGGAGCCTGCCACCTTCGTTAATTTAGCCTCCATAGGTGTCATGGTATCTTCCACCCTGGACACCCTCGCTTCCACCTCCGTAATGCGTCCCTTCATGGCCTGCATATCCTGACGGAGTCTCCCAACCTCCGTATAAACATCCTCAATTTTCTCTGTCAGGGATGTCCTGGTCAATGAGATCAATCAACTGCGCAGTCTCTTGTTTAAGGGTCAATTCTTCCTGATCCGTCTCCTCCTCTCCCCCAGAAGGGCGATTTTTGCGCTGAACTTGAGAGGATGTGCTCCTACTGTACCATGCACTTTCAGCGGGGTCAGGTCTAGCAAACTCCTTTAATTTCTCTGCCGCTCCCGGCCCCTTAAGTCGGCTCATGATTGTCTGCAGTGCGGCTGATAAAACAAATTAAGGTGTGCAATCCAGGTATTGCCCACTACAGATGGGTATCACAGCGGGCTGGTAACAGTTAATTGTGAATCAAGTTACAGAGGGACGTTTGAGGGATTACCAGGGCAGCAGCTAGGTACAGTCCAGATGATCTTTATGGTCTGGGGAGGGAGGGGGGAGTGGGTCCCACAGAGGCAGCTGCAGTGGGGGAGGGTGCATAAAGCCTCCCTTAATAATGGCGCCAGCCGGCAGTGAGTGGATGGGCAGAGAGGGATACCGTGCAGGGGCCCGTTTCCCAGGGCATTCACCTCGTGCTCCCCCGGATTGTCAGTCAAATCTCCTCTCTCCCCGGCGGCGGTGCAGCAGTGGGAAGCCGGCGCTGCAGCTCTCAGCAGTTGAGCTGCGCGCCCAAGATGGCCGCCACCTCGTGGGAGAACCAGCCGCCTGCTCTTATCTCCCCCGTCGCCCGCTCTCAGGATCCGTCTCCCGACCTGCCACAAAGCGCCCAAGGGGACCCAGTGTCTAAGGGAGGTCCAGCCAGCAGTAGATGAGGCGCCAGAGAAAGGTCCAGGGATCAGGATATGGCAGGATGATACGGAGCTCTCCTCACAAGCGTCCTCTCCCTCTCATGGCATAGCCATGCCCCCCGGAATTGTTAGCAATTGTGCTTTGAGAATTTCATTTTTCAAGATTTCCCATCCTTCCTGGACATTTTTGTCTTTAAGGATAACCAGCCATTGGATCCCTCCAATTCTCTTTCTGAATCCCTTAAAATCTGCCTTTCTGAAATCTAACCTTGAAGTCTGAGTCTTCACAGGTCTTCCTCCTCTAGTTATCCAAAATTCTAAAATAGCATGGTCGCTTCCCCCTAGGGTCACAGCTACTTTTACCTCCTCAACCATTTCCTCCCTGTTTATAAGGATTAGATCCAAGGTAGCAGATCCCCTTGTTTTGTTTTCTCCCCTGCCTTTTGGAAGATAAAGTTGTCAGCAAGAGAGGATAAGAATTTCCTTGACCTGTTAGTGTTGCCTGAGAGAGATTCCCAACAAATGTCTGGATAGTTGAATTCTCCCATGACAACTATGTCATATTTTTGGGAGAACTTGGCCATTTTATGCATAAAGAGTTCATCCATATCTTCAGCTTGCACAGGCGGCCTGTAGTAAATGCCTACAATGGTGTCCTTTCCATTGTTTTGTCTTTGTATTCTTACCCAAACAGTTTCCACAGAACTTCCGGTCTCTGAAGCTTCAATCTCTGTGCACATATACACATTTCTAACATACAATGCGACACCTCCTCCTCGTTTATCAAGTCTGTTTCTTGCAAATAAGTTGTATCCTTCTAGCCTTGTATTCCAATCATGTCTATCGTCCCACCAAGTTTCAGTGATTCCAATGACATCATATTTCTTTTCCTGTGTTAGTAGTTCCAGTTCTCCTTGTCTGTTGCCCATGCTTTGTGCATTAGTATAGAAACATTTTAGTTTGTGATTGGCTTCTCTTTCTCCAATATTTTTATTATTTAGATTTTTTTGTCTTTGTTCTTTCCTCCCACTTCTAATACCAGAGTTCTCAATAGCATTTGCCAGGTGTATGGCTTTTTCTGGCCTTTTACTTCCCTTCCCACATTGTTCTAGTTTAAAGCTCTCCTTATGAGTGTAGCAAGGCGACTTCCAAATTCATGTTTTCCAGTCTTTGTAAGGTGCACCCATCTCTAGCAAGTAGTCCATTGTATAGGTAATTCACTCCGTGATCCAGAAATCCAAATCCTTGCTGATGGCACCATCGATGTAGCCAGTTGTTCACCTGCAGAATCTTATTCCACCACCTTGTTCCTTGGCCATCCACTGGGAGGATGGAAGAGAAGACCACCTGCGCTCCCAGTTCTTTCACTTTCTTGCCTAAGTTTTCAAAGTCACTGCAGATGGTTTCCAGGTCGGTTCTTGCTGTGTCATTTCTGTGTCAGGTCGTTTCTTGCTGTCTCAATACCACAGCAGGGTTTTTTATACTTTCCTTCGCTAAATAAGATTTTGCTCAGGTGATTACATAATCAGAAGCACATTATGTAGAAAGAGGTGGACTGTGGTTGTAATTCAACTGACACTGGAATGGAATGGCTGTCAGACATGTAGAGAAGCTGATTTTTATAAAACTGTGCAGTGGTCTCTTAGTTTTTGCGAGAGCTGTATTATATAGAGTCATTACAGAGTGATCAATGTCAAGTGCTTATTTCTGTTAATGTTGATGATTATGGCTTACAGCTAATGAAAACCCCAAAGTCATTATCTCAGTAAATTAGAATACTTAATAACTAGAGATGAGTGACTTTGCCTTTTTTAGGGTCGAGTCGGGTTTCATGAAACCCGACTTTCTCAAAAGTCGAGTCGAACGAAATCGGCCGACTATCGGGAAAAGTCGAAGGTCCAACTGAAATACGAAACCCAATGCAAGTCAATGGGGAAGCAAAGTCAGCAGGGAGTGGAGGACAATAAACACACCTACATGCCAGACCGCTTTTTTAAAGTGCACGAAAACTCTCTCTCTCCGGACGCTGCACATGTCATCTCGTTGCCCACAGTGTATGTCCTTGCTCAGTGGCTGAAAAAAGTCACGTGCAAGCATTCTGGGAAATCCGACTTTGGCACTCGTTTTTCCGACCGCATGGCTGACTTCATGCTGTGGTCGGGTTTCGGTCAGCGAAACCTGATTTTGCCATAAGTCGGCGACTTATGAATCTGGCCGACCTGTTTCACTCAACTCTATTTATAACACCAGCTTGAAAAATTGTTGCGGTACCATGTTCTTTCCATTTGATGATAATAGATTTGATGGTGCGCGATGGATCAACGGAGATTGAGATATTTTACCTTGTAGCTCTCAACAACTTTGTCCCTAACTTGTTTGGAGATCTCCTTGGTCTTTACGGTGTTGTTTGGTTAGTGGTGTCTCTTGGTTAACGGTGTTTCAGCCTCTGTGGCCATTCAGAATAGGCGTGTATATACTGACAGACATGTGACATGTAGATTGCACACAGGTGGACTGCCTTTCATTAAGCATGTGGCTTTTGAAGATAATTGGTCCAGAAATTTTTATAGGCTTAGTCACAAAAGCAGGTAATACATATGCAAATGTTAATTTTTTGTTATTTGATCCATAAATTTAATTTTTGCCTATATTTTTCTCACTTCGTCAACTTAGACTATTTAGTGCTGATGCATCACACACAAATCGGATTACAAAAATCTTTAAACACAGGTTGTAATGTAACAAAATAGGTAAAAAGCCAAGGGGCTTTAAAATATTTGCACGCCACTGTACATTAAAACATACAGCACTAGTAAATGAGCACTCCCTCGGCTTGTACCGATCTTCATTTTATATACCGTATATACTCGAGTATAAGCCGACCCCCCTAATTTTGCCACAAAAAACTGGGAAAACTTATTGACTCGAGTATAAGCCTAGGGTGGGAAATGCTCCATAGATTATTCCCCCATATGGTGTCCCCAGAAGAAGCTCCATAGATTATTCCCCTATATGCTGACCCCATAAGAAGCTCCATAGATTATTCCCCCATATGCTGACCCCATAAGAAGCTCTTTAGATTATTCCCCCATATGCTGACCCCCATAAGAAGCTCCATAGATTGTTCCCCCATATACTGCCCCTATAAGAAGCTCCATAGATTGTTCCCCCATATGCTGCCCCCATAAGAAGCTCCATAGATTGTTCCCCCATATACTGCCCCCATAAGAAGCTCCTTAGATTATTCCCCCATATGCTGACCCCATAAGAAGCTCGTTAGATTATTCCCCCATGTGACGCCGCTGCTGCATGTAAAAATAAAAAAATGACATACTCACCTCTCCATCGCTGGGTGTCAGATACTCACCTGTCCTGCGTCCATGGCCGCTCACCACTATCTGCCACATCATCGGTCAGTGACGTTCAGACTGCAGGGGGCGCAGCGCGCATTAATCACGTCACCGCGCCTCTGCTGTCTGAAGTCACTGACCGATGACAGACAGCAGCAAGCAGCCATGGATGCAGGACAGGTGAGTATCGCTATACTTACCCATCCTGACGCTGTCTCTTGAGCCCCCAGCTTCTCCGTGCTCTCTCTTCCTGCGTTCAGTGGTCATGTGATACCGCTCATTAAAACTCATGAATATGTGCATATTCATGAGTTTTAATGAGCGGTACCACGTGACCGCTGAAGGCAGGAAGAGAGAGCGCGGAGAAGCTGGGGGCTCAAGAGACAGCGTTAGGATGGGTAAGTATGACCTGACACCCCCGCCCCCCTCCCCCTCCGACACCCCCGGTGTATATGACTCGAATATAAGCCGAGAGGGGGACTTTCAGCCCAAAAAAATGGGCTGAAAATCTCAGCTTATATTCGAGTATATACGGTAGTTATACGTTTGTTTCTTCATTATATTTGTTCCCTTTCAGAGTAATGCATTTTATAGCTTAGTTTCATTACTAGTTCTTGCTTGCGTGAAGCTTTTCTCCGATTTCTATATGCTAATATGTTAGATTATCCTCAAAAAACAAGGTCTCCTGCAACTTTTATCTGAAATGTAATAAAAATATTTCATGACCATGTCTTCCAATCTGAGAATAAAGCAGCTGCATTTCTAGGCTTCCTTTCAATACATAGCAGGTGCTATTTATCAAAATGTACCAACAACATGGCAATATCTACCCCAGTGTTTATGTGCTATGTGCCTGGGTGACACCTGCCATATCATCGCACCACCACTAAGTCTAGGAAACAATTATATACTAGAAGGCCGATCCTGTGTATATTTCCCCGAGACTACGGGGAACGGAGAAAACAAGTCTGGCACCACAACCCACTTCACCATTGTGATATTAATGTGGATTTGGGCAAACATGAAGGAAAAAATTATATCTTGGCTAGTTTTCATATTTGCTAAGTATCTAAGGAATCATATTATTAGTGAAATGCATTTAATTACTAACAATGCATTTGTCTGGTGAAGTCAGTAGCCTTTGAGTATTAACAATCCATTCATACCGAATTTCATCAGTAAAATGTGTGAATTATCTTGCGAGGTGTTGTCTTTCTCCTCAGTGCTCAGTGGAAAATGATGGTCACTATGTATGTAGCTATAAATACGACAAATATGTGAAATATGACAAGATGAGAAATGCTAATATTTTGGAAAAGAAAAATACTCACTACGTTCTACTAAAAATATAGATCTTTTTAACAAAATGCCACTGCTAAAGAAAACTGAATATTCACTGCAGTCCATGTTACCATTTCTAATAGTAACATAATCCCTAGGGTCTGTATGGTTGGGGCAGATTATACCCAGTTATCATTCATAACATATATTTATATATTTATCACTAGAATTTTTATTAAGTTTTATAAATTTTTCTTTCAGTCACAACCACAATATGTGAAATCGGCATTTTCTAGCTACACACATTCCATGTATGTAAGCATTATTTGCTGCTTACACACTGCTTCTAATAGAGAATCTGGCACAATACATTTTGATGCTCAGTCACTTTTAAGATTTTAAAATTTGCAGTAACAAATGACAAGTGTAAAATACAAAATTGACAATGAACCGTATACATCGCAAAAGTTTCACATTACAATTGGGATAATAAAATGTAATAGGAAGATTTATAAAAACTGGTCAAAAGTAACATTTAATTAATTGCCCAAAGGAACGAAACAAACTTCATATTTTTTAAATAAATGAAAGCTGCAATTTAATTGGAGGACTACTTTTAAACATTACATCTACCTCTTTTCCTCTTTTACTTTGTGATGAACTTGTGGAGGTTCTATGTAATATTTGAGAAAATTTGGAACTTAAAAAATGAAGAAAACACTTATTTTATACCCAACTAGGCCAATTTATATAAAAATAATCAGTCATTTTATCCTGACGGCCTCACTGATACTTCCCCCTCACTGCATTCATGTAGCCATTCTTTAAAGAAAATCTTGGCAAATCTAATACTCTGTGTTATGCCTAATGAGGAGCCTAGGAGGGTAGTGCATGAAGCAAGAATTTTCTATGAGGCCCTCCTCAAGCCCACCACTAGGCAAAAAACTGCATACAAGTCTTGCCTGGAGAGTTTCTTTAATTTTGCTGTCACTTTGAGAAAGCTTGCACTATATATTGAGATTGATGTTGTAGTACAGGAGAATCATAGGTTTGGTTTTTTTTGCAGGAAAATTATATTTGGAATGCATGACATTCTGAATATGCTCATTAAAAGCATGTTCAAGGGTTAAGTGTTGCTATAAGCACAGTCAGCGACCATGGTCAGAGTATACCAATATGTGCTAGGCAGCAGACAACTTTCTGTACATTTTGCTGCCACTGGACAGTGCTAGATCTGAAAATCTCCAAGGCAAATCAATTTTGAAATATCGGATTAATTTCTTTTGCTACCAACACTACAGGGTGGGCCGTTTATATGGATACACCTGGGTGGGTCATGTATGTGGATACACCTAAATAAAATGGGAATGGATGGTGATATCAACTTACTGTTTGTGGCACATTAGTATATAGGAGGGGGGAAACTTTTCAAGATGGGTGGTGACCATAGTGGCCATTTTGAAGTCGGACATTTTGCATCCAACTTTATAAATGGTCCACCCAGGTGTATCCATATAAATTGCCCACCCTGTATTATTATGAGGCTGTGTCTAATATTGGAGCCTAAAGTGGACAACCCCTTCTTACATGCCCAAGGCTGGTGATTAAGATAAAAAAGCTTTTACTCATCTACAGCACCATTTTATGTCACACGAGCAGTGCAGCAAATCAGCGACAAACATCTGGTGTTTCCCATGCTGTCTTCTGTGTGACGGTAGGGGAAATACCTGCTCAGAATTACGGTAAACTTGTTACTGCATGTAACAGTGCTGTGGTTCCCATGCTGTCATACAGATGACAGTGTGTGAGCCAGCATTTGTGACTGATGGTTAAAAGGTTACTGCTGGTCAGTGGGCTGCAGTTACCACACTGTCATACAGATGACAGCATGTGGTGACCAGCAGTAAAAAGGTTACCACCATTTACAGGCATCAGCTGATGAGAGTACTACTTTCCTCATCATATGCCTCATCTTGCTCAAAACAGTGCGAGCAGAGGTACGATGATAGTATTCATCAGCGGGCAACTGTATAATAAATATATAAAATAAAAAAATGACATGGGATCCCTCTATTTTTGCTAACCAAAGCAGGGAAAGCTGCGAGTTGCAGCCCCAGATGTCATCTTTATATTGGCTGGTTTTCAAAAAGAGAGGAGTCCCACACAGTTTTTTTTTAAATCAACTATATAAATAATTTAAAATAATGACATAGGGTTCCCCCACCAGCCAAGCTAGAGGAGACAGCTGGAGGCTAGTATTCTCAGACTGGGAAGGAGCCATCAATATTGGTCCTACCCAGTCTAAAAATAGCAGCTCTTATCCTCCCTAGAAAAGGCGCATCTATTAGATGCATCAATTTTGGCACCTTGCCAGTCTCTTCCCACTTGGTTTAGTGCGGTGACAAGTGGGGAAATAATTTTGGGTTGATGTCAGTTGTTTTATGTCTGGTGACATCAAGCCCAGGGTTTAGTAATGGAGAGACGTCTGTAAAACACCCCCATTACTTACTCCATTGTGAAAATTAAATTAAGACACACACATGAAAAAGTCCTTTAACTGAACCAAACACACACAACAAATTTTGTATTTGAAATGAACACACCCCACCCTCTTTTACCCATTTATTACTGTAAAAATAATTAAACACCTCACTCCTCACTTGTCCGATGACAATCCATTTGTCCTAGAAAGAGGCCAACTCTGCTTCATCTAGATTGAATGATATCATGCCCTGCTCACTCATGCAATTCAAATGAAGCAGAGTTGGCCTCTTCATGTGCCAAATGGATTATCGTTGGCCAGGAGCTGAATATGGTGTTTTATTATTTTTATTTGATAGTAATAAATGGGTAAAAGAGGGTGGGGATTGTTCTTCAAATAAATGAGTTTGTCTTTGTGTTTATTTCAATTAATCCCTTTATACCCCAAGCTTGTTTTCATCTTCATTAACAGGCCAAATTTTACAACTCCGACCAATGTCACTTTCTGAGGTAATAAATCTGGAATACTTTAATGGATGACACTGATTCTATGATTTTTTTTGTGACATATCGAACTTCATGAGATTGGTAAAATTTTAACATTACGTGCATTTATTTGTTGATTTATAAATTTTCAAACTTTTAATTTTTTTTGCCCTCAAACCAGAGTCATGTCACACAAAATAGTTAAGCAACATTTCAACATGTCTACTTTACATCAGCACAATTTTTAAAACATAATTTTTCTCTTAAGAAGTTAGAAGGGTTCAAAGTTCACCAGTGATTTCTCATTTTTTCCAACAAAATTTACAAAACCAGTTTTTTTAGGGACCCACTCGCATTTGAAGTGACTTTAACCCCTTCCTGACATGAGACGTACTATCCCATCCATGGGACCCGGGCCCCTATGCCCATGGATGGGATAGTACGTCTACCGCGATCAGCAGCGCCCACGTGGTGAGCGCCGCTAATCGCGGCCGGGTGTCAGCTGATTATCACAGCTGACACCCCGACACGTTAACCCCTTGCACACCGCGATCAAACATGATCGCGGTGTACCGGGGGTTATAGGGAAGCATCGGCAGGGAGGGGGCTCCCTCCGTGCTTCCCTGAGCCCCCCACGGCAGCGCAATGTGCAGCGCTGCTGCCGGGGGCTCCTTTCCTGCAGGCCCCCGAATCCAAGATGGCGACGGGGGCCTTCGGGGGCCTGCAGGAAGCTGGCTTCCTCAGTGCCTGCAAAGCGCAGGCATGAGGAAGCCTTGTGCACTGCCTGTGACAGATCGCTGATCTGTCACAGTGACCTGTGATGTGACAGATCAGCGATCTGTCACAGGACAGTGATGTCCCACCTGGGACTATTTAATAAAGTAAAAAAAAATAAAAAAAAAGTGTTAAAATAAATTTAAAAAAATCGCCAAATAAATTAGAAAAAAAAAAAAAATATTCCCCCAAATAAATCCATTTTTTAGAAATAAAAAAAAAAAAAACAATAAAAGTACACATATTAGGTATCGCCGCGTCCGTAACGACCCGCCCTATAAAACTGTCCCATTAGTTTACCCCTTTAGCGAACCCCTTAAAAAATAAAAATAAAAAACGAAGCAAAAAATAATGATTTATTATCATACTGCCAAACAAAAAGTGTAATAACGCGCGATCAAAAAGACGCATATAAATATCCATGGTACCGCTGAAAACGTCATCTTGTCCCGCAAAAACGAGCCACCACACAGCATCATCCGCAAAAAAATAAAAAAGTTATAGCTCGCAGAATAAAGCGATGCAAAAATAACTATTTTTTATATAAAATAGTTTTCACTGCATAAAAGCGACAAAACATAAAAAAACGACCTAAATGAGGTATCGCTGTAACCGTACTGACCCGAATAATAAAACCGCTTTATCAATTTGATCGCACACGGAACGGTGTAAACGCACCCCCCCAAAAGAAATTCATGAAATGCTGGTTTTTGTTCATTCTGCGTCCCAAAAATCGAAATAAAAAGCGACCAAAAAATGTCATGTGCCCGAAAATGGTACCAATAAAAACGTCAACTCGTCCCGCAAAAAATAAGACCTCACATGACTCGGTGGGTCAAAATATGGAAAAATTAGAGCTCTCAATATGTGGTGATGCAAAAACTATTTTTACAATAAAAAGCGTCTTTTAGCGTGTGACAGCCGCCAAACATAAAAACCGTCATAAATAGTAAATCAAACCCTCTGTTATCATCCCCTTAGTTAGGGAAAAATAATAAAATAGAAAAAATGTATTTATTTCCATTTTTCCATTAGGGTTAGGGTTAGGGTTTGGGTAGGGTTAGGGTAGGGTTAGGGCTAGGGTTAGGGTTAGGGCTAGGGTTAGGGTTAGGGCTAGGGCTAGGGTTAGGGTTAGGGTTAGGGCTAGGGTTAGGGTTAGGACTAGGGTTAGGGTTAGGGTGAGGGCTGAGATTAGGGTTAGGGGTGTGTTGGGGTTCGGGTTGGAGTTAGAATTGGGGGTTTCCACTGTTTGGGCACATCAGGGGCTCTCCAAATGCAACATGGCGTCTGATCTCAATTCCAGCCAATTCTGAGTTGAAAAAGTCAAATGGTGCTCCTTCCCTTCCAAGCTCTGCCATGTGCCCAAACAGTGTTTTACCCCCACATGTAGGGTATCAGCCTACTCAGGTCAAATTGCAAAGCAATTTTTGGGGTCCAATTTCTCCTATTACCCTTAGGAAAATAAAAAATTGGGGGAAAAAATATCATTTTTGTGGAAAAAAATGATTTTTTTATTTTCACGCCCGAGCATTATAAACTTCTGTGAAGCACTTGGGGGTTCAAAGTGCTCACCACACATCTAGATAAGTTCCGTGGGGGGCCTAGTGTCGAAAACGGGGTCACTTGTGGGGAGTTTCAATAGTTTAGGTACATCAGGGGCTCTCCAAACGCACATGACACCCGCAGACCATTCCATCAAAGTCTGCATTCCAAAATGTCACTGCTTCCCTTTCGAGCCCCGACGTGTGTCCATACAGTAGTTTTCTCCCACATATGGGGTGTCAGCGTACTCATGACAAATTGGACAACAACTTTTGGGGTCCAATTTCTCCTGTTACCCTTGGGAAAATAAAAAAATTGGGGACTAATTGATCAGGTTTGTGGAAAAAATACGATTTTTTTATTTTCATTCCCGGGCATTATAAACTTCTGTGAAGCCCTTGGGGGTTCAAAGTGCTCACCACACATCTAGATAAGTTCCTTAGGGGGTCTCGTTTCCAAAATGGGGTCATTTGTGGGGGTTTCCACTGTTTAGGTACATTAGGGGCTCTCCAAAGGCAACACGACACCCGCAGACCATTCCATCAAAGTCTGCATTCCAAAACGTCTCTACTTCCCTTCCGAGCCCCGACGTGTGTCCATACAGTAGTTTTCTCCCACATATGGGGCGTCAGCTTACTCAGGACAAATTGGACAACAACTTTTGGGGTTCAATTTCTCCTGTTACCCTTGGGAAAATAAAAAAATTGGCGACTAATTGATCATGTTTGTGGAAAAAATACGATTTTTTTATTTTCATGCCCTGGCATTATAAACTTCTGTGAAGCCTTTGGGGTTCAAAGTGCTCACCTCACATCTAGATAAGTTCCTTAGGGGGTCTAGTTTTCAAAATGGGGTCATTTGTGGGGGGTTTCCACTGTTTAGGTACATTAGGGGCTCTCCAAAGGCAACATGACACCCGCAGACCATTCCATCAAAGTCTGCATTCCAAAACGTCACTACTTCCCTTCCGAGCCCTGACGTGTGCCCATACAGTAGTTTTCTCCCACATATGGGGTATCAGCATACTCAGGACAAATTGGACAACAACTTTTGGGGTCCAATTTCTCCTGGTACCTTTGGGAAAATAAAAAATGGTGACTAAAAGATCATGTTTGTGGAAAAAATACGAATTTTTTATTTTCACGCCCGGGCGTTATAAACTTCTGTGAAGCACTGGGGGATTCAAAGTGCTCACCACACATCTAGATAAGTTCCTTGGGGGGTCTCGTTTACAAAATGGTGTCATTTGTGGGGGGTTTCCACTGTTTAGGTACATCAGGGGTTTTCCAATTGCGACATGGTGTCCGATCTCAATTCCAGCCAAAAACGTCAATTGGCGCTGCTTCCCTTCCGAGCTCTGCCATGCGCCCAAATAGTGGTCTACCCCCACATGTGGGGTATCAGCATACTCAGGACAAATTGCACAATAACTTTTAGGGTCCTGTTACCCTTGGGAAAATAAAAATTGGGGTGAAAAGATCATTTTTGTGGAAAAAATATGATTTTTTAATTGTACCGCTGTACGTTATAAACTTCTGTAAAGCCCTTGTGGGTTCAAAGTTCTCACCACATATCTAAATAAGTTCCTTGGGGGGTCTAGTTTCCAAAATGGGGTCACTTGTAGGGGGTTTTCACTGTTTAGGTACATCAGGGACTCTCCAAACGTGACATGGCGTCCGATCTAAATTCCAGCCAATTTTGCATTGAAAAAGTCAAACGGCGCTCCTTTCATTCTGAGCTCTGCCAAGCGCCGAAACAGTCGTTCCCCCCCACATATCAGGTATCAGCGTACTCAGGACAAATTGCACAATAACTTTTGCAGTCCAATTTCTCCTGTAACCCTTGGTAAAATAAAAAAAATTGAACCTGAAGTATTTTTTTTGTGAAAAAAAGTTAGATGTTCATTTTTTTTTAAATATTCAAAAAAAATCCTGTGACGCACCTAAAGGGTTAATAAACTTCTTGAATGTGGTTTTGAGCACCTTAAGGGGTGCAGTTTTTAGAATGGTGTCACTTTTGGGTATTTTCTATCATATAGACCCCTCAAAGTGACCTCAAATGTGATGTGGTCCTAAAAATAAAATGGTGTTGTAAAAATGAGAAATCGCTGGTCAACTTTTAACCCTTATAACTTCCTAACAAAAAAAAATGTTGGTTCCAAAATTGTGCTGATGTAAAGTAAACATGTGGGAAATGTTACTTATTCAGTTTTTTGCGTGCTGTATCTCTGTGATTTAAGGGCATAAATATTCAAAGTTGGAAAATTGCGAAATTTTCAAAATTTTCGCCAAATTTCCGTTTTTCTCACAAATAAACGCAAGTTATTTGAATGAAATTTTACCACTAACATGAAGTACAATATGTCATGAGAAAACATTGTCAGAATCACCGGGATCCATGGAAGCGTTCCAGAGTTATGACCTCGTAAAGGTACAGTGGTCAGAATTGTAAAAATTGGCCCGGTCATGAACGTGCAAACCACCCTTGGGGGTGAAGGGGTTAAGGGGCTTACATGACAGAAAATAACCAAAATTGACACTATTCTAAAAACTGCACCCCTAAAGGTGCTCAGAACCTCATTCAACAAGTATATTAACCCTTCAGGTGCGTCACAGTATATTTTGCATGTGTATGGAAAAAATGAACACTTAACTTTTTTTTTTTTTTTTAACTCCAGGGATGTTTCCATGATACCAGATTTATATGATTTTTTATGTTTGGCTGCTGTCACACACTAAAAGACAATTTTTTTTTGCAAAAATTAGTTTTTGCATGTCCATATTTAGATAGCTATAATTTTTCCAGATTTCTGCAGACAGAGTCAAGTGAGGGCTTGTTCTTTGCTTGATGAGTTGAGTTTTTTAGTCGTAAAATTTTTGGGCACATAACTTTATCGATTCTGATTTTTGGGAGGCAGAATGAACAAAATTTAGCAATTCAGGAATTTTTTTTATTGGAGGGGAGGTTTATGCCATTCTGAGTGTGGTAAAATTAATATGGCAGCTTTATTCTTCGTGTCCATACAATTATAGTGATACTACTTTTATATAATTTATATAATCAGTTTTGTCGCTTTTACACAATAAATACTATTTTATAGAAATAATTTTTTTCTGCATCGTTTTATTCTGAGAGCTATAACTTTTTTATTTTTCTGCTGATGGAGTTGTATGACTGCTTGTTTTTTGTGGGACAAGATGATGCATTCAGTAATACCATTTATATTTCCATTTGTCTTTTCAATCGCGTTTTATTCCACTTTTTCTGCAGCATAAAGATAAATCGTTCGTTGCCTCGTTTTTTTATAGTGTTCACTGAAGGGTTTAACTAGTGTGAAATTTGTATATGGCAGGTCATTTTGGACGTGGCAATAACAAATATTTTATATTAGATATATATTTTTTGCATTTTTTTATTATTTTGTGATTTAAATATATATATTTATTTACAACTTTTTTTTTCCTTTTCTTAGTTTTTCCACTATGGAACTAATACTTTCAGCTCTCCAAGTTTAAAGGGAACATGTCAGCAGGACTGTGCACAGTAACCTACAGACTGTGTCAGGTCGGCGCCGTTATACTGATTACAATGATACCTTCGTTGATGGAATCCATCTTGTGGTTGTTGTTTAATCTGCTCCGGGGCAGCCTGTGCGGGGGTCTTCATGTGGTGTTCTGCTTAGGTATTCATCTGTATAGCTTCTGCCCCCTAGTTTACATAATGAATATTATATATATTCATATACAGTACAGACCAAAAGTTTGGACACACCTTCTCATTCAAAGAGTTTTCTTTATTTTCATGACTATGAAAATTGAAGATTCACTCTGAAGCCATTAAAACTATGAATTAACACATGTGGAATTATACAATTAACAAAAAAGTGTGAAACAACTGAAAATATGTCTTGTATTCTAGGTTCTTCAAAGTATCCACCTTTTGCTTTGAACACTCTTGGCATTCTCTTGATGAGCTTCAAGAGGTAGCACCATGATCACATCCATAATGTGCAGTTAATTATTCTTTTTGATGGTGCCCATAAATTCCCCCCAAAAAAGCAAAGTGTTTGAAAATGGCGCCAGCCGTGCTGCTCCTGCACAGCCGGCCGCTCCTGCACAGTAGCATCTTTCGGCAATCCGATAGATGCTACTGCATAGTCACTGGCGACATCATCCTGGAAGAGGCAAATTTTTTCTCTAGCAAGAAGGTGCCGCTGGTGCTTGCACAGTAGCAACTATCAGATCGCCAACAGCTGCTATTGCATCAGCGCAGCCGGTGCCATTTTCAACCTGACTTTTTTATTAGGAATTTATGATACCATCAAAAAGAAAAATTAACTGCACATTATGGATGCGATCATGCTGCAGCTCAGGAGATGCCGCCAGTGCCTGCCTGCAGAAGGGGATTTTTCTAAAAAATATATAATATTTATTATGTAAACTAAGGAGCAGATCACTGAGGGATCAGTGACCTGTCAGAAGCCATGCTAGTGAATACCTAATCAGCGCACCACGTGAAGACCCCCCCACAGGCCTGCCCTGAGGCACGAGCATATCATTAATGCAATACTGAAAACAAAGATTAAACAACAGCCACAAGACAGATTTCATCAACCAAGGTCTCATTTTAATTAGTATAATGGCACCAACCTGACAGTGTCTGTAGCTTACTGTCCACAATCCTGCTGACAGGTTCCCTTTAACAATGCAGCAGCTTTGTTATGCTTTGTAACTGTTAGTGCAACACTGACTCAAGTTAGTTAGACCATGCACTGCACATAATCTAACTAAGGGCTCATACTCATTTGCGAGAAAAACGGACGAGTGCAATCCGAGAAAAAAAATCAGATGACACTCAGACCAATGTTATTCATAGAATCATAGAATCGTAGAGTTGGAAGGGACCTCCTGGGCCATCTGGTCCAACCCCCTGCTCAAAGCAGGATTCGCTAAATCATCCCAGTCAGATGTCTGTCCAGCCTCTGTTTGAAGACTTCCATTGAAGGAGAACTCACCACTTCTCGTGGCAGCTTGTTCCACTCATTGATCACTCTGTCAAAAAGTTTTTTCTAATATCTAATCTGTGTCTCCTCCCATTCAATGAGTTACAACTCATCTGCGACTTTTTTCTCAGCTGAAATCAGACTGAGGAAAAAATCGTAGCATGCTGCGATTTGCTGCGTATCTTGGACAAGACTCGCCAATGTAAGTCAATGGGTGCAAGAAAAAATTGCACAGCACTCGCACCATGCGAGTGCTGTCAGATTTTTACGCAACGGTATCCTTTGAAAAGTCGGCAACTCATGTGCGGCTACAGTAAAATCCCACTGACAGCTCAGAAAAGATTAGATATAATAGATATATTCACATAGAATACATATATTTACATGTCAGTGACACACACACATATATATATGTGATTATATTACATAGAAAGACAGACGGATAGATAGATAGATAGATAGATAGATAGATAGAAGAAAAGCCTGTAATTCATATGCGGTGTACAGTAAAATCACACTGACAGGTTAGAATAGAATAGATATATACACATAGAATACATATATATATATATACTGTATATGTATTTATATTGCATCCAGAGATAGAAGAAAAGCCGCTTATACATCTGCAGGGTTCTGTAAAATCACTGCAGGAGCCGACAGGATAGAAAAGATCATTTACATACAGTAAGTACATACAGAATAGGTAGATATATAGATGTCAGTGACAAATACAATTAGTAAATTGTGTGTGGAAAATTCTGTACATGTATTTAATTAATAAAAGATTATTTTTACGGAAAAAATGTTGTGGGCTCCCGCAAAAATTTCATAATCAGCAGAGGGTAAGCCAACGACTGGGGGCCAATGGTTATAGCCTGGGAAGGGGGCATACCCATGGAGCTTCCCATGCTATTAATGTCAGCTCACAGGTGGAATCCCAAGGACTTGGGGTCTCCCTATAATTAATAGCCAGCAATGGCTATGCAGACAGCTGTGGGCTGATATTAGTAGCCTAGGAATGGGCCATGGATATCCCCCCTGGCTAAAAACATCAGCTCTCAGCTGCTCCAGAAAATGCGCATCTCTAAGATGCGCCAATTCTGACACTTAGCCTCTGCTCTTCCCACTTGCCCTGTAGTGGTGGCAAGTGGAGTAATAGTTGTAAGGGTTGATGTCACCTTTGTGACATCAAGCCCCGAGGTTAGTAATGGAGAGACATCAATAAGAGGACCCTATTACTAACCTCATAGTCAAATTGTAAATAAACACAGACACCCAGTAAAAAATCCTTTAATTGAAATAAAGACACAGAAGACTCCTTTAATATTCTTAATTAAACCATACTTATGACCATGTCTAATTCCTGCAAAGCCCTTGATCTCCTGTAATAAAAGTAAAATAATAAACCAACATAATACCATACCTGTCCAATGGAAATCGGATGGCTTTTTCCTCACATATGGGTATGAGCCCTAACTTGCTAGAACCTGATGACCTGGATGTCTTCATGATGACATCGGGTCACCATGGCAACAATATGGCCCCTGTGATGACATCACTTGGGGTGCTTATCGGAGAGCAGAGGGACCTCCCTCCCTCTGCCTCCTGCTCCTGTCAGTGAGTGTCGAGTGTCAGCTGTGACATCAGCTGATCACCCAGCAGTGACAGCTTGTGTAAACCACCCATGGGTGCAAAATCATCATGACGTATTCATTACTATTGAGCGAGTGTACTCGCTGCTCGGGTTGCCCAAGCATGCTTGGGTGTCCTCCGAGAATTTTAGCGTGCTTGGAGATTTAGTGTTTGTCGACACAGCTACGTGCTTTGCGGCTGCTAGACATGTGTGGAATTCCTAACAAACAGGTATTCCTCACATGTATTCACCTTGTCCAGCAGCCGCAAATCATGCAGCTGCATCGACACAAACTAAATCTCCAAGCACGCGAAAATACTCTGAGGACACCGGCGCATGCTCGGGAAAACCCGAGCTACTAGTAAACTCGCACATCACTAGTATTCATACGTTCAAGGTCAGTAAGTACTTACCAACTTGGACTTATAGATATGTCAAAGGTCATGAATGGGTTAAATAACCTTTCTCAAAGTGGTTTTGTTTAATTTTTACTATGGGGTTAGTAATGTGGGCGTGTTATAGACACCTCTCCATTACTAACCTGTGGGCTTGATGTCAGCTGACATTACAAAGCTGACACCAACCCCAGAAATATTACCACATTTGACACTGCACCAGGGCAAGTGGGAAAAGCTGGGCAAAGTGCCAGAATTGGCACATCTACAGTTGTGGACAAAAGTATTGACACTCCTGCAATTCTGTCAGACAATACTCAGTTTCTTCCTGAAAATGATTGCAAACACAAATTCTTTGGTATTATTATCTTCATTTAATTTGTCTTAAATGAAACAACACAAAAGAGAATGAAGCCAAAAGCAAAACATTGATCATTTCACACAAAACTCCAAAAATGGGCCAGACAAAAGTATTGGCACCCTCAGCCTAATACTTGATTGCACAACCTTTAGCCAAAATAACTGCGACCAACCGCTTCCGGTAACCATCAATGAGTTTCTTACAATGCTCTGCTGGAACTTTAGACCATTCTTCTTTGGCAAACTGCTCCAGGTCCCTGATATTTGAAGGGTGCCTTCTCCAAACTGCCATTTTTTTAGATCTCTCCTATGGGATTCATGTCTGGACTCATTTCTGGCCACCTTAGAAGTCTCCAGTGCTTTCTCTCAAACCATTTTCTAGTGCTTTTTGAAGTGTGTTTTGGGTCATTGTCCTGCTGGAAGACCCATGACCTCAGAGGGAGACCAAGCTTTCTCACACTGGGCCCTACATTATGCTGCAAAATTTGTTGGTAGTCTTCAGACTTCATAATGCCATGCACACGGTCAAGCAGTCCAGTGCCAGAGGCAGCAAAGCAACCCCAAAACATCAGGGAACCTCCACCATGTTTGACTGTAGGGACTGTGTTCTTTTCTTTGAATGCCTCTTTTTTTCTCCTGTAAACTCTATGTTGATGCCTTTGCCCAAAAAGCTCTACTTTTGTCTCATCTGACCAGAGAACATTCTTCTAAAACGTTTTAGGCTTTTTCAGGTAAGTTTTGGCAAACTCCAGCCTGGCTTTTTTATGTCTTGGGGTAAGAAGTGGGGTCCTCCTGTGTCTCCTACCATACAGTCCCTTTTCATTCAGATGCCGACGGATAGTATGGGTTGACACTGTTGTACCCTCGGACTGCAGGGCAGCTTTAACTTGTTTGGATGTCAGTCAAGGTTCTTTTTCCAACATCCGCACAATCTTGCGTTGAAATCTCTTGTCAATTTTTCTTTTCCGTCCACCTCTAGGGAGGTTAGCCATAGTGCCATGGGCTTTAAACTTCTTGATGACACTGCGCACGGTAGACACAGGAACATTCAGGTCTTTGGAGATGGACTTGTAGCCTTGAGATTGCTCATGCTTCCTCACAATTTGGTTACTCAAGTCCTCAGACAGTTCTTTGGTATTCTTTCTTTTTTCCATGCTCAATGTGGTACACACAAGGACACAGGACAGAGGTTGAGTTAACTTTAATCCAGGTCAACTGGCTGCAAATGTGATTTAGTTATTGCCAACACCTGTTAGGTGCCACAGGTAAGTTACAGGTGCTGTTAATTACACAAATTAGAGAAGCATCACATGATTTTCCGAACAGTGCCAATACTTTTGTCCACCCTCTTTTTTATGTTTGGTGTGGAATTATATCCAATTTGGCTTTAGGACAATTCTTTTTGTGTTTTTTCATTTAAGACAAATTAAATGAAGATAATAATACCAAAGAATTTGTGTTTGCAATCATTTTCAGGAAGAAACTGAGTATTATCTGACAGAATTGCAGGGGTGTCAATACTTTTGGCCACAACTGTAATAGATGCTCCTTTTCTGGTATGGCTGTGGGCTGCTATTTTTAGGCTGGAGAGGTCCTAAAATATTCATGGTTCCTTCCAGGAATGAGAATACCAGCCCCCAGCTGTCTGCTTTAGCTTGGCTGGTTGTCAAAAATGGGGTGGACCCCACACTGCTTTTTTTAAATAATTACTTTTGTAAATAATTTTAAAAAATGATATGGGACCCCTTTATTTTTGATAACCAACCAATAAAAATCTGAGAACCGGAGGCTGCAGAACAAAAATGTCAGCTTTACCACTGCGGGATAGCAAAAATGGAGAGGTCCTATGCCATTTTTTAATTCTGCACAGGTGTCGGCTGATAAATGCTCTCATCATTGGATGCCTGCTCTAGCTGTTATCAGCGTGACCAGGTGTATGTTGATGAGATTAGTATTATTATCAGTTGATGACTGTGTCTGGCAGTAACCATTTTACCGCCAGTCACAGATACTAACTAACACACTGTCATGTGTATGACAGTATCGGAACCACACTGCTTTTACCGGTGGTAACAAATTTACCGCTGATTAGAGCAGATGTTTCTCGCATTGTCACACAGAAGACAGCATGGGAAAAACCGCATGGTCGGGCATCCCATTCATCTGAATGGGGTCTGGGTATGAGTTTGGGTACCGTTCTGGTACCCGAACCAATCTTATTTTAAATGTTCAGCCAAACCCAAAGAACCCAAACATCCAAGGGTCCGCCCATCACTAATAATGAATATCAGCCATTTAGTGACCGCTGATTGGCTGTGGTCACTTGGCATAGCAATATCATGGAACCCACTTGGAAAAGCAGTGCCAATACTCCTGGAATGATGACACTCGCAAAGGTGAGTATTCATTTTTTTTTTTTTTTTTTTTTTATAGGGCTTAAGCACTGGCTGTCTAGTGGTGGATATACCCTTTAACGCTACATAATTTTCTTGAGGGGGATGGAACTGCCTTAAAATTCTTCCTTCTAGCTTGACATCACCTTGCTTCCTCTTTGAAATGTACCTTTTGCTCATGCGCAGTGTTGCAAGGTGTATGCTATATTTTTCCTTTGCACACCAAGGAAGCATACCTTGCTGCACTGCACATAGGACCTCCACTGCTGTGATCACCACAAAACCTTGAGAGATTTTCATTATATTTATGACCAGACATAGAGAATTTCTTTCACAACTTCAGAGCAGATTCAGTAAGAAAAAAACTGATAAAACTTTCAGAATAGTACATGTGAAATGGGTTTTCAAATCTCTATTCATACGAATAAAATTGTGCAAACATCAGTGTTTGCATCAGAATTTTTAACAGTACATGAAAGATTTTTACAATGGCTTTCAACATCCGCAAAGGTGCAATCCCTCTGTAACATTGTGGGAAATCCCAAATAGAAAGTTGGATAAAGTGCTGCTTCCAATAAAATATATTTTCAGTATAGACATACGGTGATTTGTGTAAGCATGTGCATCTAACTGTTTCTTACATTCTTGTCCTATAGTTCACAGCAGGAGTGAGGAACGTTATGCACTAATACAAGTTCTGGCAACAGTAGATGTAGAGTGTGAAGCCAAATATCTGTCCAATCTTTCTGGTCACAATAGTGGAGAAGCGGACATACACAAACTTATTTGCTGATTATTCTGGATAAGGAAACCTGCTTGACATAAAGGAAATAATATGTGGCAGCCTGGATCCTAGATCCTAGAGTGAAGAATTAATGCTTACATACTTCCAGTAGGGTACGTTTTAATGATATCTTCATAGGAAGCCAATAGGATTAAGCAGCTATTCAGGCTTATTCTAAGCAATTGCCAATGTTCACATATGACTAGTGTTGAGCATTCCGATACCGCAAGTATCGGGTATCGACCGATATTAGCGGTATCGGAATTCCGATACTGACTTCTGATACTTTTGTCATATCGGATTCCGGAATCGGAATCGGAAGTTCAAAGTTGATTGACAGCCGAAATGACATCATCATGATGCGCGGTGTGTGCGCATCATGATGCGCCGTCATTTCGGGCCTTCCGGGGGTCTCTGCCGGCCTGCCGGGGGGCTGTGCCGGCCTGCCGGGGAGCTGTGTGGACTACCCGGGGTCTGTACCGGCCTGCCGGGGGGCTGTGCCGGCCTGCCGGTGGTCTGTGCACCCTGTGGGGGTCTGTACCGGCCTGCCGGGGGGCTGTGCCGGCCTGCCGGGGGGCTGTGCTGATGTCCGAGAGTCTGTGCAGGCATCGTCCGATGGGACTACAAGTCCCATCGGGCGATGCCTGCTACCATGACAGTGATTGACACATTAGCCAATGATGGGACAGTAGTAGTCCCATCATCCGGCTAATGTGTTAAATGTAAAAAAAAAAATAAAAAAAAATACTACATACATACATACTACATGCATGCTACATACATACTACATATATACTACATGCATGCTACATACATACTACATGCATGCTACATATATACTACATGCATGCTACATACATACTACATGCTACATACATACTACATATATACTACATGCATGCTACATACATACTACATGCTACATACATACTACATACATACTACATGCATGCTACATACATACTACATGCATGCTACATACATACTACATGCATGCTACATACATACTACATGCATGCTACATACATACTACATGCATGCTACATACATACTACATGCATGCTACATACATACTACATGCTACATGCATGCTACATACATACTACATGCTACATGCATGCTACATACATACTACATGCATACTACATGCATGCTACATACATACTACATGCTACATACATACTACATATAAACTACATACATACTACATATAAACTACATACATACTACATGCATGCTACATACATACTACATTCTACATGCATGCTACATACATAGTACATACATACTACATACATACTACATGCATGCTACATACATACTACATGCTACATACATACTACATATATACTACATGCATGCTACATACATACTACATACATACTACATGCATGCTACATACTACATGCATGCTACATACTACATGCATGCTACATACATACCACATATATACTACATACATACCACATATATACTACATACATACCACATACATACTACATGCATGCTACATACAATACATTCATACAATACATACATACTACATGCATGCTACATACATACTACATGCTACATACATACTACATACATACTACATGCATGCTACATACAATACATTCATACAATACATACATAGACATACAGTACATATAACATAGAGTAACATACTTACCAATACTTGTCACATTGTTCCCCGAAGCCATTGTCTTTTACGGAATAAATATTAACATAACAAACCACAAAAATACTCACCCATGATCCGAAGCAGTCCACGAGTGTGTCCCACGACGATCTTGGGTAGAGAACTGCAGCATCAGCTGATGCTGCCGCTCTCTACGGGCTGCAGGAATCCAATGACGGAAGGTAGGTATCCTTCCGCACTGTATTCATCTGCCACTTAAAAAAAAAAAAAAGTCCCTAGTCTCACTTTATGGTAAAAGCTGTGTGGGAAATTCCCACGCAGCAATGGCATAAAGTGAGACTAGGGACTTTTTTTTTTTTTTTTTTTAAGTGGCAGAGGAATACAGTGCGGAAGGATACCTACCTTCCGTCATTGGATTCCTGCAGCCCATAGAGAGCGGTCGCATCAGCTGATGCTGCAGTTCTCTACCCAAGATCGTCGTGGGACACACTCGTGGACTGCTTCGGATCATGGGTGAGTATTTTTGCACTTGCTCACTGTGCAGGTCTGCAGCCTGCACTTAGCAGCATTAGCAGTGTCACAGCACCAACTTCCCTACCCCAGCAGAGCTCTGACAGCCATACAGCTGTAAAAGCCCTATCCAGACACAGTTCTGAGAGCCTTACCCAGTCAGATCTCTGGTAGCCCTACCCAGGAACAGCTTTCTGAGCCTTACCCAAGAACAGGTCTGACAGCTCTACTCAAGCACAGCTCTGACAACCATAATCCTGACAGAGCTCTGACAGACCTACATAGGCATGGCTCTAAGAGCCCTGCTCAGCTCTGACAGCTCTATCCAGGAAAAGCTCTGACAACCCTACCCAAGTACATCTGTGAGAGCCTTACCCAGGCACAACTCTGAGAGCTCTACCCTGGTACAGTTCTGACTCAGGCACCGTATCCACCGTCCAAAATAAGAAGCTTAGTGCTAAACTGGTGATAGGCACTGGCTGTTTTCTGAACTAGTCCTAAAGGGAATTTTGATCTTTTACTGACCAGGTGGTGTATCAATTTGGACTTCTTTATAAGCAATTTATAAAAAACACATACATACATGTACATACACTCTAAAATACATGTTAGGATACTTCTAAGGCCTCTTTCACACATCCGGTTTGTGCCGTCAGGCACAATCCGGCATGTGTGTAAAAAAACGGATCCGTTTTTTTTTACCGCCTGATGCGTTTTTTTGTCATTGAGAAGCACATGCGCCGGATCGCGCCGCATGTGCTTCCGTTTGTTCCGGTTTTTACCGGATCCGGCTGAATTCCTCTGTCCGGCGGCCGGACAGGACGGGTGCTGCAGCGTTTTTTTGTCCGGCGAAAAAAGCCGGACATGGCAGGATTCGGCCCTCCCGGCTCTGCGGGACAATGTTACGCTATGGCACATTCCGGCCGCCGGATCAGGCTTCTACCTGATCCGGCCACCGCATGCACGGTTTTACCCTGTGCGCATGCCCGGATATCTCTCTCTCTCTTTCATACCCCGTTCTCTCTCTCTCTCTTTCATACCCCGTTCTCTCTCTCTCTCTTTCATACCCCGTTCTCTCTCTCTCTCTTTCATACCCCGTTCTCTCTCTCTTTCATACCCCGTTCTCTCTCTCTTTCATACCCCGTTCTCTCTTTTTCATACCCTGTTCACTGGCTCGTGGATCCTTTTCATAGAATCATAGAATCATAGAATCGTAGAGTTGGAAGGGACCTCCTGGGCCATCTGGTCCAACCCCCTGCACAAAGCAGGATTCGCTAAATCATCCCAGTCAGATGTCTGTCCAGCCTCTGTTTGAAGACTTCCATTGAAGGAGAACTCACCACTTCTCGTGGCAGCCTGTTCCACTCATTGATCACTCTAACTGTCAAAAAGTTTTTTCTAATATCTAATCTGTGTCTCCTCCCATTCAGTTTCATCCCATTGCTTCTAGTCTTTCCTTGTGCAAATGAGAATAAAGTTGAGCCTTCTACAATGTGACAGCCCTTTAGATATTTGTAGACAGCAATTAAGTCTCCTCTCAGTCTTCTCTTTTGCAAACTAAACATTCCCAAATCCTGCAACCTTTCCTCATAAGACAGGGTTTGCAGACCGGTCACCATTCTGGTCGCTCTTTTCTGAACTTGCTCCAGTTTGTTGATGTCTTTTTTAAAATGTGGTGCCCAAAACTGGACACAATATTCCAGATGAGGTCTTCCCCGGCGACTCCGCAACATAGCTGTGTCAGGCGCCGTAAGATGCGCCGCATATACTTCCGGTCCCTCCATTCACGACTGGATCCGGCACTCCATCTTTTTGCCGCACGGAGCCGGAATGCCACCGACGGACGTGTGAAAGTAGCCTAAGTGGTGCATAATACATTTTGTGTAACTCCAGCATGTTTACACCCCATGCCTGTTTTTGGTTGAAGTCCAAAAATATATAATGCGCAGAGACACGCACCGTAGCCTCCTTCAATACATATGTGACTGCATAACTCATTCCGCTGCTGTGTTATTTCCACATCAGCATATAAGGCAGGTTTCCAACAAGTGGAGATGAGAAATATATACAAATAATCCCCAAATGTTCACAAAAGAAAAAGAATGCACAAGAAATGCAATTTAATGAAAGATGGAAATGCAAATACATGTTTCAGTTTCACAGAGAAAAGAACAATATGATTTTTGGGAATTAGAAAAATAATAAAAATTTCTACCGAAAAATGTAGTTGAATAACATTTTAACCATATATTAAAATATATTTGAATGGTTGTGCTTGCATTTTGTTTTGAGTTTATTTAGAGAACATGATCAATGGTTGTAGATGGTGTGTGATATAATGTTTAATAAGATATTAAGGGGTAATTTCCTTCATAACAGTCTTATAATAACAAATGGCCCTTTCAAGGCAACAATAGTGGTGGTGTGTTGAACTCAGTGAATAGGACTTTGACACCCAAGATAGATGGCAAGCATTATTTACTGAAATATTAAGCCAATTAGAATTGACATTTCACTTTGTCACCTATTTTACTATATGTTTTATCACATTACTGAAGTGTATACACGCATTTCTCATCTAGTACTACAGTACTACACATTCCGTACTGTTCTCTACAATCTCATTCTGACTTTTATATGCAAATATTTTTTAATCTGCATAATTCTCTTTAATCCTAGATATTGTGGGTTGACATTATTGGAACTTTCGACAGACATATTTGATTTCTTTCTATGGTGTCGGTATAAACAAACATTGTAATTTAAGGAACCCTTGTGCTTTGAATGTTTGTATAAAATTTAACAGGGGACTTTTTTCTAGGCTACATAAAGCCAAGTACACACAGAGTTTCTGGAGGCTTTGAAAAACAACAAGTTTTATAGTTGAAACCGCTTCAAAAATTCTCGTACTTTGAGAAGTTTTTGGAGGAGTTTTTTTGCTTTCAGGAGCAGTTTTGCAGAGCTTTTGAAGTGTTTTACAGTGTTTTTGCAGACTTTTGATTAATGTCTAATTTGGATTGAATTCCATCAGCAGCCTCTTCAGGAAAGTGACATGCACTTTTTTTCTCCACCAGGCATTTTTCAAAACCTGAAGTTTAACAAAATGCTCAAAAGTCTGAACAAGTAAACAACAAAGTGATTTTACAATAAATGTGAATATGAAGTCTTTCAAGCGTTTTTTTTTTAAGTATTTTAAGCTTTCTTTTCAGCCATTTTTTGTAACAAAGATGCTTTAAAAAACTTTGTAAACACTTTCTAAGCTGATACCTGTACACAGAGAGATAGAATTGATTCATTAGTGTCTGGACTTTAAGGTTATGTGCTCACGTTGCAGATTTGCTTGCAGAAATTTCTGCAAGGTTCCTTCATCTTTTGGCAGAAAAACGCAGTGGAAATTCCATGCATTTTTTTATGCATATTTTATGCGTTTTTGATGCAGATTTACATGCAGATTTGTATGAGGATTTGTATGTGAATTTGTTAGCTAAATAAAGATATATTGTTTAAAAAAAGTGACGTAATTTCCTTGTCCAACCTCCATAGGATAGGACTCCATTGTTGATGTGCTTTAACCAAGATGGGCACTATTCTATATTCTCCGCCCACACACTCTTCCTCCTTTTGACATCATTTCCTTTGACAATTCAGCAGCGTTTTTGGTAGCAAATCCACAGCAAATCCGGATACCTTTTTACACCTGCATTTTTGCTGCAGATTTTATTGACTCAGTGGAAGTCAATGAGTGAAAAACGCTGTAGATCCACAAAAAGAATGGACATGCTGTGGAAAATAAAACGCTGGGAATAAGGACGGAAATTTCTGGATCATATACACAACACTTCAGGAATGTCATTGATTAACCTTGCTTTCGACTAACCTCTGCACTAATCCGTACCTCTCACTCTCGACTCCAAGACTTCTCACGCTCTGCGCCAATCCTCTGGAATGCTCTAACCCAAGAAATTAGGTCCATCCAAAACTTGTACAGTTTTAGGCGCTCCCTCAAAACACATTTGTTCAGAGCAGCCTATCACGTTCCCTAATCAAAGTTCTTTTATGTGTAAGTGTGAGTGTGTAGCCATTCATTATCTCTATCTATCCCCCACTCCCTCAAGATGCCTGGACCATTATTGTAAATACACACCTGTACGTTTTACCCCCCCCATCTCATTGTAGATTGACTTTAGTAATCCTTTGCATTTTTGGAGCATTTTCGCGTCGAAAAAAACACTGAAAACGCAACAAATCCACATCATATGCACAAGGCCTAAGCGAATCAGCAATTTAAATTTTGAAGATTCAAAGCTGAACGAAATATTCCCTCACCCCTGCCACAGAAACAGGATAAGCTCAAAGATTCTTCAATTATGGGACCAAGCCACCTGAATTGATTACCATCTGTCAGACATGTTTTGTCTTGCACAGAAACAATATTTTCATATGGGAGTTCAGGTTATCATTGCTCATATCAGTCACATTTGCCAAATTATGCATCTCTCTTTTTAGGACTCAGTTTAGACTGCTTTGCTTGTCAAATTTTGACAAATGAAAGAGACCTACCAGATGGAAATCTTACAATAGGACTTTAGGCATTTAATAGCCCCAGTCTGGTGCCTTATTTTATAATGAGCTGCTTGTGTATCCCCTATGAATTGTCTCTTTGCAGTTTCAAATTACACTAATCATATTGGCATTCAGTAATCTTTGCTAGATTTCCCAATATAATTTAAAATTACTGTTTTACATATTTTGAAAAAGAAACATGTCGTCTGTCAGTAGCAAGTGCAGGTTGGTATGAATGGGTATGAGTGTCTCTTTCACGTACAGGGCACATCAAGGATTTATAGTATTTCATAAAAATATTTATCATAAAGTTTATTTTCTTTTCACTGAAACACTGCATAGCCAATATCACGGCAATCAAAGCATAGAAACATGGTGAAAGTTTAAGTAATGTGTCCTTGGAAAAAGTTTAAATCCTTGACATATTGAATGAATAAGTCTTTCTTTTAAATAGATGATAAAGATGATTAAAGACATTCAGTGCAGTTTTGCTTCTTAGTCTCGCATTTAGAACAATGGGTAAATCCTACAGGAAACCTATGGGAAATATAAAAATATCAATAACCCATTGAAATGCAAGAAGAGCCAAGATCTGAAAATCACTTGTGTTTGAGTCAACTGTGGCTTTGTGATTTTCATTAGCTCAATAAAATTCAAACATATGGATTTAAAGCCATGCTTTCAGTGCCTTTCAATCCCCAAATAATAGTTTTGAGATAAAATACAGTGATTTGGTAACTAAGAAATATTATATTGTGTATTTTACCACCAAATGGAATTTTCTCAGTAGATGGACACCTTATAAGCAGTACCTTATTACATGAGAAGGTCTAAATATGACCTTGTAAAAATCACCGGTCACATCACTTCTTATACTGACCGTGGAAATTGCATCAGCACAAGAACTGTGTGTCAGGAGCTTCATTAAATAAGTTTGCATGTACAATGCCAAATGGTAGTGGTGAAAAACAAGCCAATTTTGACCTGGAGCAGTAAACATGTTTTCACTTGGATAATTAATCACATTTTACTGCTTGTTTGGTGGACAAATCTGGTTTTGTAGTATTCCTGCATAACGAGATGTGTGTACTGTAACAGTTGGTGAACAAGGCATACTGGTATAGAGTTTGGACTATACATCCCATTTTCATAAAGACATGGTGTGATCAATATGCTTTTGAGAATATTAAAGTAAGGGGTTAATGTTTTTAGGCATACCAAATCTCATGGGGTGTGGTAGATTTACACGAAAAACTGTTTAGAGCAATGAAACTTTTGGGTATGTGACTAAGCTGAGGGGACACTACAAATATATTTTACTCATTTTACAGATATGTATTTTGCTATTTGTTATCATGTCAAAAACACCTAAATTTATCCACAGAACACCTATATTCATGAAGAGTATAAACAAATGAACACTCCAGAACTTTTGGACATAGTTGGAAATATAAAATCTATGCATTTCTTACTTTAACAATCGACTGAATTCTAGAAACTTCTAAGTTGGAGTTGCACCTGCTCAAACAGATTTTAAAGGCACTGCGGAAATTCACAGAATATCTTTGAGACCAGAAAAAAAGATGTTTTAAGAGAAGGATAGACACAAAAAAAGTGATAAATAAGCCTTCGACTTATACGGTAAGTGCTGTCTCTTATCTATGAAAACTTTTCCAAGTCAATCTTGAAAGGTTTGTATGGGAATTATGGCAATTTTCCATTTTTGTGCCTTTTCTTTTTCCTTTCCTTAAAATAGCCATAACCTTTTTACCTTTCCATTAATATACAGTATGAGAGCTTGAATTTTTGTGGGAGGAGGAGGACTTTTAAAGTACAGCAAGGAAATGGCAAGTGTTCTCCTAAGAATAACTAAATTGAAGAAAAATGCAATTTCTCAATTGTTTTTTGGGTTTCATTTTAATGCGATAAAAATGATTTACTGATATGATTGTTCAAGTCAGTGCAGAAAAATTTTTATCTTTTGGTCGATGGAGCAGTATGAAGTGCTTATTCTTTATGTGGCGAGCTGATGCTTTTATGTATACCAGTTTGTGGTAAGTATGACATTTTTATCACTTCTTCCGGCATTTTTGACACCGTTGTGATAGCCAAAAAATTGTAATTCTGGTGTTTTGATATTTCTTTCATCTCAGCATTTACTGATTGTCTTAATTAATTTTATGTTATGATAAGAGACGTGAAAGTTGGATGGTAATAAGTGTTTGTATTGTATGGTCCAGCCACCAATATAATAAATAGGGTGTTCACGTAATGCTGAATTAACTGGTCACTAATCAGTATTTGTATGGACACAGAGGTCTATTAAGTTCATGTAGGGTGTGTGAACAGATGACATACTGGTTTTGAATAAAATTTTATATGGGCAAAACAATGACAGTTAAATTACTGTAGTATGCTGAGGTGATAGGCCAGTGTAAAGAAATGTGTTTTTAGGGCACAAGTAAAACTGTGGTTATTGGAGATTAATCGAAGTGTCAAAGGTAATGCATCCCATCAGAATGTGAGGTTTGGAATGTTAAGGATGTTTGTCTTAGGTCATTAGCAGAATGGAAGGTACAGGTAGGGTGGTAGACTGAAACGAGAGAGGACATGTAGGGTGGTTTTGAAATGTGGAGTGCTTTGTGGGTGAGAGGGACGAGTTCATACTGAACTCTTTATCAGATGGGCCACCAATGAAATTACTAATAAGGGTAAAGGCATCAGGGTAGCTGTTGGCAAGGAAGAGGTATGCTTTTGGTTTGGACCATGACTATTGACCTATGAGTAAGATCTTCCTACCCAGAGGAAAACAAATCCATGTCTATTTGAAATTCACCTTAATATTTATAAGCACTTGCACTTTATAATTTTTCTAAGCATGGATGTCTTTATACCGTTCTTTATACCTTCGATCATCAAGTGTACCTCCAGTTACAGGATACGGCAATGGGGGCAGCCTGTGCCCCCTCCTATGCCAATTTGTTTTTGGGAGAGGGAAATTTTCCAGAGCTCCCCCATTGCCGGCATAGAGAAAGTCCATGACTGGATTAGATACATTGATGATGTGATGTTTGAGTGGGACGGCTCCATTGAGGAACTCCAGAGATTCATGTCAGCATTAAATGATAATCATTTGAATATTCATCTGACGTACACTTATGGGAGGAAGGTTAATTTCTTGGATGTTGACATTTCTGTACAGGGTGATGGTAATATCCTTACAGATATATATCATAAATCCACGGCAACCAATTCCATATTACATGCCCAGTCATCTCATTTGGAGTCAAACATTCGCTCAATACCTGTAAGTCAATATTTAAGGGCAAAGAGGATTTGCTCCACGGAACAGACATTTCAAAATCAAGCTAAGGATTTATATTCTAGATTCCGTGAGAGGGCATATGGGCATAGGCAAATAAGATATGCCTATAAAAGAACCCAAAATGTCTCTAGGGATCAGCTTTTGTATAAAAAGAAAAATATCAAAACTATGGATCCTAAAATTGTAAAGTTAATCACACCATTTAATGAACAATGGAAACAGCTATCAGCTGTTGTTCATAGTCATTGGAATGTTCTCCTGGCCGATCCTATTCTCAGCAAAACCCTTTCAAATAGACGATATCTAACAGCAAAAAGATCAAGCAAATTTTTCAGATCTACTTGTTCGTAGTCATTTTTCTTCCAAGAAAGAACAAGGTGGCTTTCTAGGTGAGGTTCAGGGTTTTTCCCTTGCAGGAAATGTAAGGCCTGCGCTAATACCATCAAAGGGAAGGAATTTCATAATATTGATGGAACTTGGACTTATTCTATCAGAAAGTGTCTAACATGCTCTTCAAAAGGGGTAATATATTTAGCTAAATGCCCCTGTAACAAAAGCTATATTGGAATGACCACGAGAGAAGTACGGATTAGAATAAGAGAGCATGTCCGAAATATTGAGAGGTCTAAGGAAGTGGAGGAAGAAGAGCAGTTGAAGACCCTTCCTAGACATTTCAAAAGATTCCATAATTCTGAAACAAGTGGTCTCTGGATAATGGCTATTGACCAGGTATCATTGGGCATGAGGGGTGGGAATTTATTTAAGAGGTTATCACAAATAGAGAGCCGATGGCTTTACAGGCTTAATACTATGGTACCAGATGGCCTTAATGAAAGTCAGGGTTTTGGGTCCTTTCTATGAGTTGTGGGTATTTTTTTTATCCTTTTTTAGTTTTGGTGTCTTTTAAACATTAATTCTTTTTTTCCTTGTTTTCTTTTATGCAAATATTCATATTTTATTTTATTTTATAGAATTTTGGCTGAGCCACCATTATAGAGATACACTGATGATGCCTTTGACAGTTATCCCATGAAGTCTTGGTTCATTAAAGAAGAATAATGGAGGCTTTTTTCTAATTTGAGGACTTAAGTGTTCTTTGAATATTTGGTGCAATATGAATAATGATGTCTTTTTGCATAATTAATGTGTAATGTGTTATTATAAATTACGTGTTTTTTATATACATACATGATGGATTCTAGTCTATATATAATTTAAATCAAGAAAAAAGGGCAGCACTACCAAAATAATATAGTAGGTGCAAAACCTATTCAGCAGTGTCCAAACAGCCAAATTAACAAAAGCAAAAAAATAGGCAGCACTCAAATTAAATGTGAAAACAGTGGATACTTTTCTGATCCTCAGGTGGCAACGTTTCAACGGTGACCAGTCTTTGTTAAGCCTAAATATGAATATTCAATATGAATATTGGATGTCTTTTTGCATAATTAATGTGTAATATGTTATTATAAATTATGTGTTTTTTATATACAACATGATGGATTCTAGTCTATATATAATTTATATATGTTATATTCTATATGATTTATATTGATGCATTTAATATTGATATAATTAAGAAATTGATATCATCATTGGCACGGTTATGTCACCTTCACAATATATGATAGTATCACTTTTTTAGATTTTTATTTTATTTATTTTTTATATATTTTTTCCTAGTTTTATTTTTATGTATATTACAAAGATTTTCATAATATATGAGCACTTTTTATATATATGATATATATTTAATACACCATAATGAGACTACTGTCCTCGTTATTTTCACCTTTTATACTATTATGGTTCTTTAATATAGGAGTGAATATGTATCCTTTTTGATTATAATCCATTTTTGTATGAGATTCCCTATGAAGTTCAGGATATTTGGTATTTGGGGTTTAGCATTGTTACAACATATGTGGTCTAGTGCGCATGTCCGGAACCCGCTATGTCACGGCTTTCCCGATGCATTCAACAGGAGTCGCAGGTGTCCCTGGTTGCTAAGCTGCACCAAGACGAGTGTGTTCCAGGAGCACAGAAGAAAATGCCTTGTTTGATCACGGGCTGAAGTTCGCGCATGCGCCGTGATATGACCTGGCATTCAATTACCTACACCGATTTTCATTGGATGCTGAGTCCTTCATATACTGACACGGGAGCTAGTTCAGGCCACGCCTCCTGAGGAAGAAGCAGAGAAACGCACGTTGAGGTGGCAGGCCAAGGGGATTTGTACACATATCCTAATGTAAGTTTCGGCCACTATCTATTCTGGGCAATATTTGACACAAACTATGCACTAGCAAGCACTTTATCAGTTTTATGGTGTGACTAGCCAAATTGGATGAATTGAAAACCCAGCCTTGGGTTCTTATTAATGATTACTAACTGGTGTGGTATATCAATACATAGTATAAGTGTTGAACATGTCACTTTTTTCTTGTGCCTGTCAATAGGTTGTATAGATATTATGGCTTTATAGTGAATATTGATTTATTTGATCCCCGTACTTTTTTGCCTGCATAGTGATTTGCTCTGTCATATAATTGTATTTTAATCTTGATTTAATAAAATGCACTGATTTTTTTTTTTTTTAAACTAGTGGATCCTTTTTGCTTGAAGTAGCTCAAAGGGTGTTGTAGTTTTCACAGTTGTATAGAGTTCTGAGATTGATTATCATTCTATGATCTATGGGAATTTTGAAAGTCTATTATTGTTTCCTTGCTTGAAATGTAAATCTGACTTTTAATATATATTTCATTAAAACTTTAAATTTTTAAAGTTAGCAAATATGCCTTATTTTTCCTAGGATGGATTCTCTGGGGATTGTGTATATATCTGATATTTTGATGGCTAATTTCTCCCATACAGTGGACAGACTGTGTTAGTAATCTACTGCAGTGTCTATACAAGTTGTAACTGGGACTGCAGAATAATTATACTTTACCACTGTGTCTGTATGAGTTGTGGCTGTGGCTAAAAAATAATTACACTCTGCTGCTGTGTCTGTACGAGTTGTGGCCGTGCCAAAAGATTGAATTCTGCTGCTGTGCCTGCACAAGTTGCGAACGTGACTAAATCCATAATTATACTCTTCCTCTGTGTCTGTACAATTTGTGGATGTGCCTAAAAAAAAGTTTAGATGCTATGTTTGTATTATTTGTATCCATGAATAAAAAATTAACTGCCTTTAAGTCTCTGTGTGTACTCTGCAAGCCTGCCTGTGAGAGTATACTCTGCACCTTTGCCTATGGCAGTACTTTGCCAAAAAAACTCTAAGTCCAATTTGCATCTGTGGTAGTAGTGTGCCTAAAAACCTTTGTGTGTACTCTGAACCTCTGTCCGTAAGAGTACTGTGCCAAAAACCCTGTGTGTATACTTTGTACCCCAGTCTATAGGAGTTTTGTGCCAAAAGCCTCTCTGTGCTCTGCAGCTGTGTCTGTACGAGTAGTTTGCCTAAAAAACAATTAAACTCTGCCTCTGTGTCTGTACAAGTTGTGGGCCTAAATAGTAATGATACTTTGCAGCCGTCTCTGTATGAATAGTGTTTTTAAAAAATAATTATACTCTGCTGCTCTGTCTGTATGCTATGTGGACCTAAAACGTAAAAAGCAATTTTTCTACTCTGCAACTATGTCCATGGGAATATTGTTCCAAAAACCTGAGTGTGCACTCTGCATACAGTTAGGTCCATATATATTTGGACAGAGACAACATTTTTCTAATTTTGGTTCTAGACATTACCACAATTTATTTTAAACAAAACAATTCAGATGCAGTTGAAGTTCAGACTTTCAGCTTTCATTTGAGGATATCCACATTAAAATTGGATGAAGGGTTTAGGAGTTTCAGCTCCTTAACATGTGCTGCCCTGTGCAGCCTGTCATACAAGCAGTGGATACCGCGTTTTGATCTACATACCCCAACCGACCTCCACAAGGCCAAGCATCTCACAATGTGCATCATCCTAATTTGAATCCAAGGAGTTAGATACCGCACCAAAATCAATATATATTAAGTCTGGCTAGTTTACCAGCCCATACGCAAACAGTATCAAGTGAGTGCACAGTGCACACCTGCACCAACCTTGATAGCAGGAATCAATATATACGAAATTTTGGACTTGCATTTAGTCACCACACTGTGACATCAGTCGGCAGACCGATGAAGGCCTGTTGTGGGCCGAAACGTTTCTGAGACTGCACATAATAAAATTTTCTTTCAAAAAGGATCATTCAAGTTGAGTGCCAAGTTACTATTTGTTATTCATTTGGGTCTAGGTAACCTACTTGTGCACCCTACGGTAGTGCCACGCTATACTTATCACTCCATTCTGCTGATGACCTGAGGTTAGCATCCTCAATAATCAGAACCTCCCACTCCCGTCTCCAAGACTTTACACGTGCTGCGCCAATTCTTTGGAATGCACTTCCCAGGTCAATACGATTAGTCCCCAAACTCCACAAGTTTAAGCGTGCCCTGAAAACGCATTTATTCAGACTGGCCTACCGCCTCAACACATTAACCTAATCTATCCCTGGATGGCACAGTCAAAAGTTTTACCATAACCAGGTTCCCTGCATCATGTTCCCACATGCTTTATGCATCCATTAGCCCTCTGTGTCTGTACTGTTACACACTTAACATTATGGCTGGTCCAAACAATCAGGGCAATTGTTACCACCCACGTGTCCCCCCTTTTTCCTCATAGATTGTAAGCTTGCGAGCAGGGCCCTCATTCCTCTTGTTATTTGTTATAATCTATGTGATTATTGTTATGCTGTAATGTCTATTGTCTGTACAAATCCCCTGTGAAATGTAAAGTGCTGTGGAATATGTCGGCGCTATAGAAATAAAATTTATTATTATTATTATTGTGTTTGGACATTGTAATGATGTTTGGAGACAGTCTATGAGCTTTGAGCTAAGAATTTTCACCTTGAAGTTTCTTTGCTATACTTTGCACTTCTCTTCTATTTATCTTTAGTAAGTAGTCCCTCTGAAGACACGGGGGTCAGCAGGTGCCCTAGTTCACTAGGTGAAACCTCATGGACCACGGTTATCCCTCCAAACACCCTCTCTCCTTTTACTGTGGGCGTAATACGACTCAGACAACACAGGTTGAGGTTAAAACAGTGTGGAAATACTTTATTGAACCACAAACGCACCATTGTGACAGACAGGAGGGCTAGGGGAGGGACCAGTATAAAGGGGCGGGGAATTCCCTAGACGATGAGTAAGCAGACCCGGACAGAGAGAACAGGAGAGTGTGGGAGTGACTGCCTACCAGAGTGACTCACCAGCGCCAGGGAGGACTCCGACTGAGGACTCCAGGGGGACGGTATCCAGTGAATCATCCCAGACTTGCTGCCTCTCCCCAGCCTGTGGCCACTGCGGCCCCAGCACAGCTCGCGGCCGCTGTTATCTCCCCTCTGCCCACGGCTGCGGCCTGCACGTGGTCACCCGCGGCTGCTTCCCCTGAGCTCGGATCCGCAGCCCGTGTCCTGTCACCTGCGGCCACCCGGCGCACACTAGTGGCCGCGACCAGCACCGAGCCGTCGGCGGCCACCACTGTCCCCCTCCGGTCTGCATCAGGGGCTGGGCCGCTCCTGATCGCGGGCTCCCCGTCGCAGCCGTTAGCTGTGCAGGTGGCCCGTCACTTGTCACCGTACACCCCTGCTGCCTGCCAGGCTCCGGGGGCTGCAGCCTACTCATCCCCGGACTCCACCGGGGCCCATGGGGTTCCAACGGCCTCAGCGTGCCAGCGAGCGCGAAGACTGCAAAAGCGCCTCATCAACTGGGCCCAGCAACTCTTCCATCAAAAGGCCAGCAGCTAGAATGGCGAGGGACATCGGGACAGCTAAGTAGACTCTAGACTTAATGACCAGTAGTCGGCCACACCACGGCCCTATAGTGACCGGCCATTGCCGGGAGTAGTCGTGTTCCACGCTACCATGTTAGCTTGTTTAAAAGAGCCCCTGCGTTGGCAACCTGTGTTACCCTTGTTTCGGTGATCAGGCCGTGACTGAGGGAAGACCCCTCAAGTCCCCTAAACGTATCGTTAAAAGCACCGTAGATGTCTCGTGACTTGACGCTGCATCCTGCGTACCTGCTGGTGCCGCAATGGCTTGAAGGACAGTTGTTAACTATAAAAAGAGGATATATGCACCTATAGTTGTGGCCAAAAGTATTGACACCCCTGCAATTTTGTCAGATAATACTCAGTTTCTTCCTGAAAATGATTGCAATCACAAATTCTTTGGTATTATTATCTTCATTTAATTTGTCTTAAATGAAAAAACACAAAAGAGAATGAAGCAAAAAGCAAAACATTGATCATTTCACACAAAACTCCAAAAATGGGCCAGACAAAAGTATTAGCACCCTCAGCCTAATACTTGGTTGCACAACCTTTAGCCAAAATAACTGCGACCAACCGCTTCCGGTAACCATCAATGAGTTTCTTACAATGCTCTGCTGGAATTTTAGACCATTCTTCTTTGGCAAAATGGCTCCAGGTCCCTGATATTAGAAGGGTGCCTTCTCCAAACTACCATTTTTAGATCTCTCCACAGGTGTTCTATGGGATTCAGGTCTGGACTCATTGCTGGCCACCTTAGAAGTTTCCAGTGCTTTCTCTCAAGCCATTTTCTAGTGCTTTTTGAAGTGTGTTTTGGGTCATTGTCCTGCTGGAAGACCCATGACCTCTGAGGGAGACGCAGATTTCTCACACTGGGCCCTACCCTATGCTGCAAAATTTGTTGGTAGTCTTCAGACTTCATAATGCCATGCACACGGTCAAGCAGTCCAGTGCCAGAGGCAGCAAAGCAACCCCAAAACATCAGGGAACCTCCGCTATGTTTAACTGTAGGGACCGTGTTTTTTTCTTTGAATGCCTCTTTTTTTCTCCTGTAAACTCTATGTTGATGCATTTGCAAAAAAAGCTCTACTTTTGTCTCATCTGACCAGAGAACACTCTTCCAAAATGTTTTAGGCTTTTTCAGGTAAGTTTTGGCAAACTCCAGCCTGGCTTTTTTATGTCTCGGGGTAAGAAGTGGGGTCTTCCTGGGTCTCCTACCATACATTCCCTTTTCATTCAGACGCCGACAGATAGTACGGGTTGACACTGATGTACCCTTGGACTGCAGGGCAGCTTGAACTTGTTTGGATGTTAATCGAGGTTCTTTATCCAACATCCACACAATCTTGCGTTGAAATCTCTTGTCAATTTTTCTTTTCCGTCCACATCTAGGGAAGTTAGCCACAGTGCCATGGGCTTTAAACTTCTTGATGACACTGCACACGGTAGACACAGGAACATTCAGGTCTTTGGAGATGGACTTGTAGCCTTGAGATTGCTCATGCTTCCTCACAATTTGGTTTCTCAAGTCCTCAGACAGTTCTTTGGTCTTCTTTCTTTTCTCCATGCTCAATGTGGTACACACAAGGACACAGGACAGAGGTTGAGTCAACTTTAATCCATGTCAACTGGCTGCAAGTGTAATTTAGTTATTGCCAACACCTGTTAGGTGCCACAGGTAAGTTACAGGTGCTGTTAATTACACAAATTAGAGAAGCATCACATGATTTTTCGAACAGTGCCAATACTTTTGTCCACCCTCTTTTTTATGTTTGGTGTGGAATTATATCCAATTTGGCTTTAGGACAATAATAACAAAGAATTTGTGTTTGCAATAATTTTCAGGAAGAAACTGAGTATTATCTGACAAAATTGCAGGGGTGTCAATACTTTTGGCCACAACTGTATATAACAGATACCTCCTTAGACAGATGTTCTTCCAAGACATCCAAACCTATGTGTGATGTACTGTACATAAAACATTTTTTTTAAAGTATAAGCCTGTGCAAAAATATTTGCAAAATGAAGGGTCTAATGGACATACGCAGCTTGTGAAAGAATGCAGGAAATAAAATATCTAATAACCCATAAATAATTTTCTCCTAAATCATGTATTCAATATTAACCCCTTTCTGACATCGGGCATAATAGTACACCGATGTGAGACTCCTCCTCCGGCTGTGAACCCACATCTTTCCCAGCACATGTCAGTTGTTTTGAACAGCTGACAAGTACCCAAAACAGCCAAGGGTGGCTGTTTACCCATTAAATACCACCGTCAAATGCTGACAGCAGCATTTAACATGCGCTTCCGGCAATCGCGCTGGAAATCCGCCCACTGGTGACCTCCGTGATGTGATCGCGGGTCAACGATGGGTTGGCATGACAACTGGAGACTTCCATGGTTGTCACTGCTGGCTTGCTGTGTGCGCTGCCCAGTGGATGACGCTCATAGCAAGTGAGTAATTCAGCTACATATAGGCGATGTCATCATCGCCTATATGTAGCTGAGCCGATCGGGCTATGGCAGCTTCTAGTCTCCCATGGAGACTATTGAAGCATGCCAAAAGTAAAAAAAAAGTTTAAAAAATGTAAAAGAAATAAAAAAATATAAAAGTTCAAACCACCCCCCTTTCGCCTCATTCAAAATAAAACAATTAAAAAAAATTAAAGATACACATATTTGGTATCCCTGAGTTCAGAATCACCCGATCTATCAATAAAAAAGGATTAGCCTGATTGTTAAATGGCGTAGTGAGAAAGATAGTCAAAACGTCAGAATTAAGTCTTTTTGGTCGCTGCAACATTACATTAAGATGCAATAATGGGCAATCAAAAGATGGTATCTGCACTAAAATGGTATCATTAAAAATTTCAGTTTGGCACGCAAAAAATAAGCCATCACCCAGCCCGAGATCATGAAAAATTGAGACGCTGCAGATATCGGAAAATGGCACAATTTTTTTTTTAACAAAGTTTGGAATTTTTTTTCACCACTTAGATTAAAAAGAACCTAGACATGCTTGGTGTCTATAAACTCGTAATGACCTGGAGAATCATAATGGAATGTCAGTTTTAGCATTTAGTGAACCTAGTAAAAAAGCCAAACAAAAAACAAGTTTGGGATTACACTTTTTTGCAGTTTCACCGTACCTGGAATTTTTTTCCTGTTTTCTAGTACACGACATGGTAAAACCAATGGTGTTGTTCAAAAGTACAACTTGTTCTGCAGAAAACAAGCCCTCACATGGCCATCTTGATGGCAAAATAAAAAAGTTGTGGCACTGGGAAGAAGGGGAGTGAAAAACGAAAATGCAAAAACAAAAATACCTCCGGGATTAAGGAGATAAAACCTTCTTTATTTTATTGATTATCACTGTGTATCAATCAACCACTAGAGGATGCCTGCTTTGAATACAAAGAAACCCATACAAATTAGATAGCTGTTGGCTGAATGTACATTCAACCAACAGCTATCTTTCCTGACTTCCTCATACACCTACCATTCTAGTGTTGTCCGTGAGAGAGAAGCTGCCATACTCCTCTGCCAGTGGATTGTTTCCTAGAAAAAAATTTAATCAGGTGTTGAAATTCAATGAGCTGCATCCTTCTCTTCCCGCACATCATCTGTCAGGGAAAAGGTTGAGAGCATTTGTCTAGGATTTAATATCATTGTCATCAATTGAATATCAGTGAAGATAAGAACTCTGGGTTCCCAAAATTTAAAAGTATGAAGAGGCAATGGTGCTCAGTGATGGCAATTGCCAAATGACTTGTAGAATCCAGAATGGCACTTGGAGACAAATGCCTGAAATGTAAAATAAACAGATTTCATGCTACATGCAGGGATAAATCTACAACCCTTACAGCAAATCTGCCAGCTTAACCCTGTAGAGAAAAATAATATACTTGTACATCAGCGCTGAGGTCACAAAGTGCGGAAGGAAGTCAAGAGCTGAGCTACCTCCCCACTTACTTTGTGCCAGCTAACTTACATAGGCAGCATCTCTTTCTATCAGAAGTGGCTCAAGCTAAGCTCCAATTACTGTCGTTAAAAATTTAGATGCCACTGTTAATTTAAATACAGCAATACAATCGCCTGGCACCAGTTTGTTTTCATGGCAACTGCGGGCCTGTTAAAGGTTCTCTTGATATGGTGGTGGCAAGTGGTAATTGTTGCTGCCTGTCTGAGACATCATAAACAGCAAAAAGGATGAGGTGATCGCGGTGCCACCACTGTTTTTTTTACCCTTTTAACTCCAGTTGGTTGGTCAATAGTAACTGAATAATCAGACTCAAAACTGTAATTGTAAATTAGTGATCACAGCTCTGCACGCCATATTGCACTTAGGGCTCATACTCACTTGCGAGAAATACGGACGTGTGCAATCCAATTAAAAATCGGATTGTACTCAGACCAATGTTATTCAATGGGTGAAAACTCATTTGCGATTTTTTTTCTCAGCCGAAATCGGAATGAGAAAAAAAATCACTGCATGCTGCGATTTGCTGCATATCTCGGACAAGACTCGCCAATGCAAGTCAATGGGTATGAGAAAAAAAAAATCGCACAGCACTCGCACCATGCAAGTGCTGTCCGATTTTTACGCACCGGTGTCCTTTGAAAAGCCGGCAAATCATGTCTGGCGTACAGTAAAATCACACTGACATGTTAAGAATAGAAAAGATAGAATGTATATATATACAGAATGTGTGTCAGTGACAGACACATATTATATATATATATATATATATATATATATATATATATATATATATATATATATATATACACAGTGGGGAAAAAAAGTATTTAGTCAGTCAGCAATAGTGCAAGTTCCACCACTTAAAAAGATGAGAGGCGTCTGTAATTTACATCATAGGTAGACCTCAACTATGGGAGACAAACTGAGAAAAAAAAATCCAGAAAATCACATTGTCTGTTTTTTTTTCATTTTATTTGCATATTATGGTGGAAAATAAGTATTTGGTCAGAAACAAAATTTCATCTCAATACTTTGTGATATATCCTTTGTTGGCAATGACAGAGGTCAAACGTTTTCTGTAAGTCTTCACAAGGTTGCCACACACTGTTGTTGGTATGTTGGCCCATTCCTCCATGCAGATCTCCTCTAGAGCAGTGATGTTTTTGGCTTTTCGCTTGGCAACACGGACTTTCAACTCCCTTCAAAGGTTTTCTATAGGGTTGAGATCTGGAGACTGGCTAGGCCACTCCAGGACCTTGAAATGCTTCTTACGAAGCCACTCCTTCGTTGCCCTGGCGGTGTGCTTTGGATCATTGTCATGTTGAAAGACCCAGCCACGTTTCATCTTCAATGCCCTTGCTGATGGAAGGAGGTTTGCACTCAAAATCTCACGATACATGGCCCCATTCATTCTTTCATGTACCCGGATCAGTCGTCCTGGCCCCTTTGCAGAGAAACAGCCCCAAAGCATGATGTTTCCACCACCATGCTTTACAGTAGGTATGGTGTTTGATGGATGCAACTCAGTATTCTTTTTCCTCCCAACACGACAAGTTGTGTTTCTACCAAACAGTTCCAGTTTGGTTTCATCAGACCATAGGACATTCTCCCAAAACTCCTCTGGATCATCCAAATGCTCTCTAGCAAACTTCAGACGGGCCCGGACATGTACAGGCTTAAGCAGTGGGACACGTCTGGCACTGCAGGATCTGAGTCCATGGTGGCGTAGTGTGTTACTTATGGTAGGCCTTGTTACATTGGTCCCAGCTCTCTGCAGTTCATTCACTAGGTCCCCCCGCGTGGTTCTGGGATTTTTGCTCACCGTTCTTGTGATCATTCTGACCCCACGGGGTGGGATTTTGCGTGGAGCACCAGATCGAGGGAGATTATCAGTGGTCTTGTATGTCTTCCATTTTCTAATTATTGCTCCCACAGTTGATTTCTTCACTCCAAGCTGGTTGGCTATTGCAGATTCAGTCTTCCCAGCTTGGTGCAGGGCTACAATTTTGTTTCTGGTGTCCTTTGACAGCTCTTTGGTCTTCACCATAGTGGAGTTTGGAGTCAGACTGTTTGAGGGTGTGCACAGGTGTCTTTTTATACTGATAACAAGTTTAAACAGGTGCCATTACTACAGGTAAAGAGTGGAGGAAAGAGGAGACTCTTAAAGAAGAAGTTACAGGTCTGTGAGAGCCAGAAATCTTGATTGCTTGTTTCTGACCAAATACTTATTTTCCACCATAATATGCAAATAAAATGAAAAAAAAACAGACAATGTGATTTTCTGGATTTTTTTTTCTCAGTTTGTCTCCCATAGTTGAGGTCTACCTATGATGTAAATTACAGACGCCTCTCATCTTTTTAAGTGGTGGAACTTGCACTATTGCTGACTGACTAAATACTTTTTTTCCCCGCTGTATATATATATATATGCATTTATATTGCACAGAAAGATAGAAGAAAAGCCGGTAATTCATTTGTCGGCTTCTGTAAAATCAATGCAGGAGCCGACAGGATAGGAGACATGGTTTACATACAGAAAACCCATGCAGAACAGTTAGATTTATAGATGTCAGTGACTAGTACTGTTAGTACTATGTGTGTGTAAAATTTGGGACCTGTATGTATTTAGTAAAAGAATGTTTTCACGGAAAAAATGGTGTGGGCTCCTGTGCAATTTTCTGTTCCAGAGAAGGAAAGCCAGTGACTGAGGGAAGATAATAATAGCCTAGAAAGGGACTATGGTTATTGGCCCCCCTGACTAAAGTATCCACTTTTTTTCACATTTAATTTGAGTGCTGCCTATTTTTTTTCCTTTTGTCATTTTGGCTGTTTGGACACTGCTGAATAGGTGGTTTTGCACCTGCTGTATTATTTTGGTAGTGCTGCCCTTTTTTCTTGATTTATATATATATATATATATATATATATATATATATATATATATATGTTTTGAAGATTATTTGGTTTAAAAACAATGTTTACAGCTGTGTTATACAATGCGATTTTAACATGAGCATTTACATAGAGAGAACTGCTGTATGTAAAAGCTCATGTTAAAATCGCATTGCATATGGATTGCATACGCATGTTAAGGCTCATACTCACTGGTGCGAAAATCGGATGAGTGTAATCCGATTAAAAATCAGATTGCACTCTGACCAATATTAATCAATGGGTGACATTTCATTTGCGATTTTTTTTTCTCAGCCAAAATCAGAATGAGAAAAAAATCGCAGCATGTTGCGATTTGCTGTGATTTTCAGGTGAAAATCGCCAATGCAAGTGAATTGGTGTGATAAAAAATCTGACAGCACTCACACCATGCGAGTGCTGTCCGATTTATACGCACCGGTGTCCTTTGAAAAAAGCCGGCAATTCATCTCCGGCTACTGTATAATCACACTGACGTGTTAGAATAGAACAGATAGAATACAGATATATACATGTCAGTGACACACACACATATATATGTATTTATGATAGATAGATAGATAGATAGATAGATAGACAGACAGACTGACAGACACAGAAACAGACAGACGGACGGACGGATGGACAAGCCGGTAATTCATATGTGGCTATATAATAAAATCACACTGACATGTTCTAATACAAAAGATATACTACATGTATACACATAGAATAGGTGAATATATACATATATATATATATATATATATATATATCAGTGAGACACACATACATATATAAATATATATATATTTATATATAATAGTGAGATACATAGCAGAATAGGTGATAATTCATTTGTCGGTTTTAGTAAAATAACACTGACTGCTCACAAAACACTAGATATATACTCATAGAATACATTCATATGTCAGTGACACACATATATATAATATATCAAATAAATAATATATATATACACACATTATATATAATATATGTAATATATATAATTAAAGAAGAAAAAAGGACAGCACTACCAAAATGATACAGCAGGTGCAAAACCTATTCAGCAGTGTCCAAACAGCCAAAATGACAAAAGGAAAAAAAATAGGCAGCACTCAAATTAAATGTGAAAAAGGTGGATACTTTACTGATCCTCAGACAAAGACGGGTCACCGTTGAAACGTTGCCATCTGAGGATTTTTTTTCTTTTTTAATATATATAATATATATTATATATATCTAAAATATATATATATATATATATATATATATACACACATAGAAACATATATATATAAAGAATATATATAATATAATAATAAATAATATAATATATTATTTATATAGAATAAATATATGTAATATATTTCGAAGATATATGTAAATATATATTCAAATTCAAAGAAGCTTTATTGGCAGGACTAAATACACATTTGTTTTGCCAAAGCAAGTGTACAAAAGGGAATAGGGATAGGGACTGTAGGAATGTTTGGTAGGGGCTGTAGAAAAGGTGGATGGTGGATCCAGGATTGGGCTACAGAAGTCCATGGCATAAGGAAGGTGGATGGGGGGCATGGGGCAGATCCAGGGTGGGGGCCATAGAAGTCCATGGCATATCATAGTTCTCTTTCTTGCAGTCTACGAAATTTACTCACATATTGCACTGCTATCTCCACTGCTCTCTCTTCGTCCCACAGCAGGATATGTTTTCTCTTCCTCCTTCATGGTGATGAAATCCGGGGAGAGATGTGAGAGTCTCCTGAAGTGAGTGTCCCTCCCTGCTGAGTATTTGGGGCAGTATAGCAGGAAGTGGGTCTCATCCTCCAGGGCCTCCAGGTCACAGTGTTGGCACAGTCTTTCCTCCCTGGGCTT
>NW_027361676.1:75975000-76042500 GCF_039654945.1 Dendrobates tinctorius
CGTGTATCTAACCCTATCCTGTGTGATATTGACTACTGAGCCATGTGTCTAATCCTCTCCTGTGTGATACTGACTGCTGAGCTGTGTATCTAATCCTATCCTGTATGACACTGACTGCTGAGCAGTGTATCTAATCCTATCCTGTGTGATACCGTCTGCTGAGCCATGTATCTAACCCCATCCTGTGTGATACTGACTGCTGAGCCGTGTACCCAATCCTATCATGTGTGTTACTGACTGCTCAGCTGTGTATCTAATCCTATCCTGTGTGATACTGACTGCTGAGACGTGTATCTAATCCTATCCTGTGTGATACTGACTGCTGAGCTGTGTATCTAATCCTATTCTGTGTGATACTGTCTGCTGAGCAATGTATCTAATACTATTCTGTGTGATACTGTGTGCTGAGCTGTGTATCTAATCCTATCCTGTGTGATACTGACTGCTGAGCTGTGTATCTAATCCTATCCTGTGTGATACTAACTGCTGAGCTGTGTATCTAATCCTATCCTGTGTGATACTAACTTCTGAGCTGTGTATCTAATCCTCTCCTGTAATGATAAAAGAAATCACAAAAGTGCGCCCATAGGGCCTTACCAGTGCAGATATAATGAATATAAATTAAATTGTGCAAGGTACTCACCCTCAATAGTTGTGTAAAGCCACAACTACTGTATGCGCTTAGTCACATGCATTGAAGCTGCAGCAGGATGGTGTAGACAGACAGCGTCTGCTTCCATTACTCAAAGAGGAGAACCCAAGAGTGAAAAAAACACCAGATTCCCGCGCTGCTATATTTCAACCATCAAATAGAGGAAATCCAGTAGATTGTAGAAATTGGTTCCAATATCATTACTTTATTTATGGTACATACAGAGATAGTCTCTGTATGTACCATAAATAAAGTACTTCTGATCCATGTATCTAATCCTATCCTGTGTGATACTGGACTCCCCCTGCAGTCTGTGTCAGAGGGTGGTCTGTGTTGGCACAGTAAGAAATTGTGCTGTTTCCAGCTTTACAGAAGGACGATAACACCATAGAAATAAGACTAATAGGCCAAATTGTTTGGTGAATTGGAAAGCGCGGGGTTAAAATTTTGCCTCACAACATAGCCTATGATGCTCTCGGGGTCCAGACGTGTGACTGTGCAAAATTTTGTAGCTGTAGCTGGGACGGTGCGGATGCCAATCCCGGACATACACACATACATACATACATACACTTTTTCCCCATTAACTACCTAGGGGCAAAATTGTTTGGTGAATTGGAACGTGCAGTGTTAAAATTTCACCTCACAACATAGCCTATGACGCTCTCAGGGTCCAGACATGTGACTGTGCAAAATTTTGTGGCTGTAGCTGTGACGGTGCAGATGCCAATCCCAGACATACACACAGACATACATATAAACATACACACACACACACACACACACACATTCAGCTTTATACATTAGAAATATGTGTGTGTTTTGAAGATTCTTTTGTTGTTAAAACAATGTGTACAGTTTGTTTTTTACAATGCTATTTTAACATGAGTTTTTACATGGAGAGAACTGCTCTATGTAAAACCACATGTTAAAATCGCATTGAATACAGATGTCATACGGATGTCATACGCATGTCATATGGAAAAATTGCACTGAAATCGCATTACACTTGCATAGAATCGGTCCGTTTTTTCCATCCAGAAAATGGACCAGATTTTTTCTCGCCAATGGGGATGAGCCCTTATAAGGATGTTCCGTGGAAAAATCGCACGGAAATCGCATTAAACTCGCATGACACTCGCATTGCACTTATCGTTTTTTTCGGTCCGGAAATCGGACAGTTTTTTCTCACATATGGGTATAAGCCCTTAGACATGCAGAGGGGTTTAGCTCCTCTGTATGTACTTGAGAAATAATTGGTGGCAAGTGGTTGCAGTCCTCAGGAATCCTCCATCAGGAGTGTACGATATTTCAGATGTTTTTATCTTGTATTATTCCTTTGCTTTGCTGAGCTGTTTGTTGTCTGCTCTTTGTGACTCATGTGTGATCACAACAGTAGCCCAAGCTCCCAATCCATATTTCATTCTATAGTACCTACTAGCTTTAGGCTAGCTTCACACTAGCGTTTAAACGACGCACGCACGGCGCCGCTAAGCCATGCCCCTGCCGGCTCCCTGCCCGCCCCTTCCTGTTATCGCCTCCTCCGAGCGCAGAGGGCTGCATGCGTTATGCGCACCCTATCTTTAGCATAGGGTGCACAGGCCGTGCACAACTATGAATATAGCGTGCGCTGCGCATTTTTGAATGTGCGCCGTGCGCGCCAAAATGCAACATGCTGCGTTCGGCACGCACGGCGCACCTCCAAAAATGCGCAGCGCACGCTATATTCATAGTTGCGCACGGCCTGCGCACCCTATGCTAAAGATAGGGTGCGCATAATGCATGCAGCCCTCTGCGCTCGGAGGAGGCGATAACAGGAAGGGGCGGGCAGGGAGCCGGCAGGGGGCGTGGCTTAGCGGCGCCGTGCGCGCGTCGTTTAAACGCTAGTGTGAAACTAGCCTTACAGTATAGGTAAGGCATTAGGGAAGTAGACGTTGCAGTGTTAGGCTAGTTTCACACTAGCGTTTAAATGACGCGCGCCCGGCGCCGCTAAGCCACGCCCCCTGCCGGCTCCCTGCCCGCCCCTTCCTGTTATCGCCTCCTCCGAGCGCAGAGGGCTGCATGCGTTATGCGCACCCTATCTTTAGCATAGGGTGCGCAGGCCGTGCGCAACTATGAATATAGCGTGCTCTGCTCATTTTTGGAGGTGCGCCGTGCGCGCCGAACGCAGCATGTTGCATTTTGGCTCGCACGGCGCACATTCAAAAATGCGCAGCGCACGCTATATTCATAGTTGCGCACGGCCTGCGCACCCTATGCTAAAGATAGGGTGCGCATAACGCATGCAGCCCTCTGCGCTCGGAGGAGGCGATAACAGGAAGGGGCGGGCAGGGAGCCGGCAGGGGGCGTGGCTTAGCGGCGCCGTGCGCGCGTCATTTAAACGCTAGTGTGAAACTAGCCTTAGTGATGTTCGTTTTTTTTTTTTTACTTTTACTAATTCTAACTTATTTTACATTTTTATTTTTTTCCATCATAATTTTTCATCTAAGTGTTTCTTCAAAATGTTTATTTTCTACTTTTTTCTCTCCTTTTTCTGGTGCAATATTTAGTAAATGTTGTAATAAATACTACCTTTTATACATGCTCCACACAATACACACGTAAATGTATCACTCACACACACCATAAGTATTTAGTAAAATACAATATAAATGGCCCAATTATCACAAATATGTTTTTCAGTGGAGGCATACTCTTTCCTTGCCTCAAACTCTGATTAATGCAATGACACATTCCTCTTTTTTTTCCTTCTCATTCTCATCAAGTGGAGAAGGACCATCAGCAAGGCACCTTAGGACTGAGGCAAACCCTGAAGCAATTGATCACATATGCACGCCTCCCTCAAAAATTATTAGCCTCTTATTCCAGATTTTATTGGCAGCTTGGAAATTCAATTTGACAATGCAGGCCGCACTGAAATTGACTTTTTCATTCGTCTGCACTGAGGACATTATACATTTTTATGGTGGGCCAGAAAAATATTTATAACCACCATTTTTTTTTTATCCAAAATCATGTCATCATTTTCCAAGATTGGCACCTGTAGATGCAGCAGAAATTATATATTTTGTGGTGTTGTGCTGTAAAATACTTTTGTGTTGTTTTAATGTACAGCCAAAAAGTAATTACTAGAGTTGAGCGACTTTTGGTTTTTTAGGGTCGCGTTTCGTTTCGTGAAACCCGACTTTTCCAAAAGTCGGGTCGAGCAAGATCGTCCGATTATAGGGAAAAGTCGGGGTCGTCCCGAAACACGAAACCCAATGTAAGTCAATGGGGAATAAAAGTCGGCAGTGAGAGGAGGACAGGAAACACACCTACAGTGCCCATTTGAATGCCAAAAGCATCAATTCTTCTTTCTTAAGCTTGTCAACCTTAATTAACTTCATAATACAAGTTACGCACTGAAAAATGGGGGTTATTTGGCTAAAGTTGTGGGGGGGGAGGGCTGGCTGCAGGTTTTCATGTGCCCTGGGCGAAAGAGCGCCCCTTTAACACATACCACAACTCATCATGCTCCGATACGGCAGATAAAAGCGGTATAGTACAATGAAAAATACCTCACTTTTTACATCTCATGACGAGGCCCATCTATTTCTCCATACAGAATCATTGGTCCCATATAATGTTTGAAACAGTATATGATGAGCTCCACATAATGCTACAGTATATGTTGGTCCCCATGGATGAAGCTCCACTGTCTTATAGGTCCAAATAATGCTCCAAACATAATGGGCCCCATTTCTAATGCTCTAGTGTATAATGGGCCCTGTAAATGCTGCTCCAGTGTCTGATGTCCACCTTTGGAATGTTCCAGTGTATGGTGGGCCCCATCTATCATTCTCCAGAGTATAGTGCTCCCCAAAAATTGCTGTCCCAACATTGAAAACAATCAAATAAGTCTCCTCGCTAGGGAATCCCTGTACTTGTCTGGACAGGTGCTGTAGCTTGCTTAACAGCTCGCCAGCCGTTCTCACGCCCAGTATGGATTGCACGTGATTGCACAAAGGTTAGAAAGGGTACCGTATCCCCGGATAACATGTATGGATAGCGTACACATTCAAAATATATGTCTCAGGAGGCAGGCTCAGACGGTGTTAGGCCCAGTATGGATTGCACGTGATTGCACAAACGTTAGAAAGGGTACCGTATCCCCGGATAACATGTATGGATAGCGTAAACATTCAAAATATATGTCTCAGGAGGCAGGCTCAGACGGTGTCAGGCACAGTATGGATTGCACGTGATTGCACAAAGGTTAGAAAGGGTACCGTATCCCCGGATAACATGTATGGATAGCGTACACATTCAAAATATATGTCTCAGGAGGCAGGCTCAGACGGTGTTAGGCCCAGTATGGATTGCACGTGATTGCACAAAGGTTAGAAAGGGTACCGTATCCCCGGATAACATGTATGGATAGCGTACACATTCAAAATATATGTCTCAGGAGGCAGGCTCAGACGGTGTCAGGCACAGTATGGATTGCACAAAGGTTAGAAAGGGTACCGTATCCCCGGATAACATGTATGGATAGCGTACACATTCAAAATATATGTCTCAGGAGGCAGGCTCAGACGGTGTTAGGCCCAGTATGGATTGCACGTGATTGCACAAAGGTTAGAAAAGGTACCGTATCCCCGGATAACATGTATGGATAGCGTACACATTCAAAATATATGTCTCAGGAGGCAGGCTCAGACGGTGTTAGGCCCAGTATGGATTGCACGTGATTGCACAAAGGTTAGAAAGGGTACCGTATCCCCAGATAACATGTATGGATAGCGTACACATTCAAAATATATGTCTCAGGAGGCAGGCTCAGACGGTGTTAGGCCCAGTATGGATTGCACGTGATTGCACAAAGGTTAGAAAGGGTACCGTATCCCCGGATAACATGTATGGATAGCGTACACATTCAAAATATATGTCTCAGGAGGCAGGCTCAGACGGTGTTAGGCCCAGTATGGATTGCACGTGATTGCACAAAGGTTAGAAAGGGTACCGTATCCCCGAATAACATGTATGGATAGCGTACACATTCAAAATATATGTCTCAGGAGGCAGGCTCAGACGGTGTTAGGCCCAGTATGGATTGCACGTGATTGCACAAAGGTTAGAAAGGGTATCGTATCCCCAGATAACATGTATGGATAGCGTACACATTCAAAATATATGTCTCAGGAGGCAGGCTCAGACGGTGTCAGGCACAGTATGGATTGCACGTGATTGCACAAAGGTTAGAAAGGGTACCGTATCCCCGGATAACATGTATGGATAGCGTACACATTCAAAATATATGTCTCAGGAGGCAGGCTCAGACGGTGTTAGGCCCAGTATGGATTGCACGTGATTGCACAAAGGTTAGAAAGGGTATCGTATCCCCGGATAACATGTATGGATAGCGTACACATTCAAAATATATGTCTCAGGAGGCAGGCTCAGACGGTGTCAGGCACAGTATGGATTGCACGTGATTGCACAAAGGTTAGAAAGGGTACCGTATCCCCGGATAACATGTATGGATAGCGTACACATTCAAAATATATGTCTCAGGAGGCAGGCTCAGACGGTGTTAGGCCCAGTATGGATTGCACGTGATTGCACAAAGGTTAGAAAGGGTACCGTATCCCCAGATAACATGTATGGATAGCGTACACATTCAAAATATATGTCTCAGGAGGCAGGCTCAGACGGTGTCAGGCACAGTATGGATTGCACGAGATTGCACAAAGGTTAGAAAGGGTACCGTATCCCAGGATAACATGTATGGATAGCGTACACATTCAAAATATATGTCTCAGGAGGCAGGCTCAGACGGTGTTAGGCCCAGTATGGATTGCACGTGATTGCACAAAGGTTAGAAAGGGTACCGTATCCCCGGATAACATGTATGAATAGCGTACACATTCAAAATATATGTCTTAGGAGGCAGGCTCAGACGGTGTCAGGCACAGTATGGATTGCACGTGATTGCACAAAGGTTAGAAAGGGTACCGTATCCCCGGATAACATGTATGGATAGCGTACACATTCAAAATATATGTCTCAGGAGGCAGGCTCAGACGGTGTTAGGCCCAGTATGGATTGCACGTGATTGCACAAAGGTTAGAAAGGGTACCGTATCCCCGGATAACATGTATGGATAGCGTACACATTCAAAATATATGTCTCAGGAGGCAGGCTCAGACGGTGTCAGGCACAGTATGGATTTGACGGCCCAGATTACACAGCGGAGGAGCAGGGAGAGGTAAAGATTGCAAATGCTGGGGCCCTGCCCAAGCAAGGGGGGCCCACTCGTGGGCGTCGGTACTGGCACTGGGCCCCTCATAGTACAGCGGTGTGTCTGACGACGGGTGTGCACCACCACCGTCAGAGACACTTGATTGCACTATGAGGGACCCTGTGCCAGTGCCCGCGCCCAAGAGTCGGCCTACCCACCTGTCCAGGGCAACGGCACTCGCACGGTGTCGTGCGCTAGGTGGTGACCCCGGCCATGGGGGGGAGGCAGCACAGTTAGGGAGTTTTAGAAAGTGGCATATGTTGATGTTGGACATTCAGCTGATGCAAAAGGCGAAATAGGTGAAGTACCAGGAAGAGGTGGACCAAAGCAAGCCATTTTTCTGTCACCCTATGTGTCATCGGGGGAAGGTGGGACAAAATCCTTGGAAACCCATGCGTGGTTCATTTTAATGAAGGTTAGATCATCCACATTTTGGGTTGACAGACGGGTCCTTTTTTCTGTCAGGATTGATCCAGCTGCACTGAAGACTCTTTCCGATAGCACACTTGCAGCTGGGCAAGCGAGCTCCTGTAAGGCATATTGGGCCAATTCAGGCCAGGTGTCCAGTTTAGCGGCCCAATAGTCAAAGGGGAATGACCTGTGTGGGAGAACATCGATATGGGAGGAAAAGTAGTTTGTAACCATAGTTGACAACTGCTGTCTCCTGTCACTTTCCATCGATGCAGTATTACCAGTTGTGTGAGCGGTATTTGAAAAATCAGTCCACAACATTGTCATGAAACCCCTGTCTCCAACGCCACTTCTGCTGTGTGCACCACGAACACCTCTGCCAAGCTGCCCCCGGCCCGTACGGCTCGTGTGAGAACCATCACCGCTGCTGTGTGCTTGGGAATGCCTCAAGCAACCGATTTACCAGAGTTGCTTGTTTATTAGCCAATATTAGGTCAAGGTTCTCCTGTGGCATGATGTTTTGTAATTTGCCTTTATAGCGTGGATCCAGGATGCTGGCCAACCAGTAGTCGTCATCGTTCATCATTTTGGCAATGCGGGGGTCCCTTTTTAGGATCCGCAAGGCATAATCTGACATGTGGGCCAATGTTCCCGGTGTCAATGATGCACTGCGAGTGCTGGGTGGAGGAGCACTTTCTGGCAAATCCACATCCCTCCAGTCACGCACAAACCCTGTACCAGACCTTGCCACGCCAACATTTTCACTTGCCCCACGAGATGCATCCTCCTCCCCTAAGTAATCATCCCCATCATCCTCCTCCTCCTCCTCTTCTTCCTCCACCTCGTCCAGGAGAGGTCCCTGAGCAGACAATGGCTGAATGTCATCAAGGATTCCCTCCTCCTCTTCCTCCTCATCATCAACATTGGCTGCTCCTTAAGGTGCGTCAAAGTTTGCATGAGCAGACGCATAAGTGGGATGCTCATGCTTAGGATGGCGTCGTCTGCGCTTACCAGCCGTGTGCATTCCTCAAAACACTGAAGGACTTTACAAAGGTCTTTCAGCTTCGACCACTGCACGCCTGTCAACTCCATGTCTGCTCTCAAAGTGCCTGGCCGTGTATCCTCCCACAAATGCATTATGGCCTGCCTCTGCTCGCACAGCCGCTCCACCATGTGCAGGGTGGAGTTCCACCTTGTTGCAATGTCGATAATGAGGCGGTGGTTGGGAAGGTGGAGCAATCGCTGCAGCTTCTGCATACGAACGGAGTGTACAGGCGACCGGCGGATGTGCGCGCACAGTCTTCGCACCTTCTGGAGCAGGGCTGTTAACTCCGGATAATTTTTGAGGAAGCACTGCACCACCAGGTTCAAGGTGTAAGCCAAGCAAGGTATGTGGCTGAGTTTTGAAAGGGCTATGGCTGCCACAAAATTACGCCCGTTATCACTAACTACCTTGCCTGCCTCAAGATGTACACTGCCCAGCCATGACTCAGTTTGTCGCTTCAAGTACTCGGCCAGCACCTCGGCGGTGTGTCTGTCGCCCAAACACATCATCTGCAACACAGCCTGCTGACGCTTTCCACTAGCTGCTCGATAGGGGGACACATCGTGTGCAACAGTGGCAGCTGCAGATGGAGTGCTCGTACGACTGCGCTCTGTGGATGAGCTTTCGCTTCTAGAGGAGGAGGAGGAGGAGGAGGAGGGTCGAACGCCTACAGCCAACTGTTTCCTATACCGTGGGCTAGGCAGCACTGTCCCACCACCGCTGTCCCCTGTGGACCCTGCATCCACCACATTAACCCAGTGCGCAGTGATGGACACGTAACGGCCCTGGCCATGCCGACTGGACCATGCATCAGTTGTGAGGTGCACCTTTCCGCTCACTGACTGCTTGAGTGCATGGACAATGCGGTCTTTCACATGATGGTGGAGGGCTGGGATGGCTTTGCGAGAGAAGAAGTGGCGACTGGGTAGGTCATAGCGTGGTACTGCATAGGCCATGAGTTCGCGGAAAGCTGTGCTTTCCACCAACCGAAATTGCATCATCTCAAACGAGATTAGTTTGGCAATGTGGGCGTTCAAACCCAGTGTACGCGGATGAGAGACTGAGTACTTTCTTGACCTACTCATAGTGTCTGGGAGGGTGAGCTGGACTTGAGAGCTGCATATGGTGGAAGTAGCGGTGGACAGGGCGGACTGAGAGAGGGTTGATGATGGTGATGGAGTTGGTGTTCTTTCTGATGGCCTAGAATCAGTCTTTCGTTGATATAACAGTGGGATTCCCTGACTGCTGTGGCCTTGCAACGACACCTCAACATTTGCTGCTGTGCTAACCGGTGGGCTTACAGTGGGGGAAACAATGTAGCGTTGCTGACTACCTTCGTTGTGATCAGTTGCACATGTGGCACTTGAGGTTTGGTGTTGTGTCCACGCTTGCAAGTGCATGCTGGTTAAATGTCTAAGCATGCAACTGGTATTCAAATTTTTCAGATTTTTCCCTCGGCTAAAGGTCTTTGCGCACTTCTTACAGATAACCTTGGCCTGATCATGAGGATTTTGTTCAAAAAAGTGCCACACTGCACTCTTCCTACTTTGGCAGACATTTTGCGGCCTAGCACGCTGTGATCTTTTGACCCTCTGGACAAGCTGTCCAGCAACTCTTTTGATGTTTGGAACCTGTCTTTGGAGTGCTCCGGGCCTGCCAGATAACAGCTATTGCGATGTCGATGTCTGCTGTGGATGTTCCTCATCTGAGCTATTGGAAGCAGCACCCTCTTCCCCCAATGGATGCCAATCTGGGTCAACAACTGGGTCATCCATCACCTCCTCTTCTATGTCATGTGCACCTTTCTCTGTGTCACCGTGTATGGTGGTATAGTGTGCGGGAAGGGGCACCTGAGTCTCATCAGGGTCAAAATCTGGCTCTGTACACTGCGAGGACAATGTAGTGCTCTGAGTGAATGTACCAGCAGAATCATCCATCAGCGGCTGTGCATCAGTGCACTCCATGTCAGATTCATCTTGGCCTGGGTAATTCACCATTTGACTTGATAATCCAGGCATGGTATGTGAAAACAGCTCCATGGAGTAATCAGTAGTATGGCCTGCGTCATCCTTCAATCTTGGTTGGGGTGAAGGACACAAGGAAAGGTGTGGTTCATGAACATGAGCCTCCAATGACGACTCAGTGCTTTTACTTTTTACAACTGAAGAAGAGGAGGCGATAGAGCTGGAGGCTGAGTCAGCAATGTAAGACAAAACTTTTTCCTGATGCTCTGCCTTTAAAAGCGGTTTGCCAACTCCTTGAAAACTAAGCGTTCGAGGCCTTATGTAGACAGACGATGACGCAGGGTCAGCACCTCCTGCATTCGGTCCTATTTTGCTCTTGCCACTACCATCAGATCCACCACCAACACCATCATTACCAGCTGCCAACCCCCGCCCAATTCCACGGCCTCTTCCACCAGCCTTCCTCATTTTTGGTAGAAATGTAGACAAAATCCAACAAACTATATAGTAATGTAAAACAAGGTACAAGGTGTCTATAGGACAGGGAAGATTTAGAATTTCTGCACACACTTGTGGACAGTGGACACTTTTGGATTGTGTGAGGCCCACTGATATCTGAGCGCTATGTGACACGCTCGATGGCACAGCTGCCTGTGACCAAAGTGACGAGAGGATAATGGAGATTTTGAATCTCTGCGCACACTTTTGGACACTGGACACTTGTGGATTGTTTGAGGCCCACTGATATCTGAGCGCTATGTGACACGCTCGATGGCACAACTGCCTGTGACCAAAGTGACAAGAGGATAATGGAGATTTTGAATCTCTGCGCACACTTTTGGACACTGGACACTTGTGGATTGTGTGAGGCCCACTGATATCTGAGCGCTATGTGACACGCTCGATGGCACAGCTGCCTGTGACCAAAGTGACGAGAGGATAATGGAGATTTTGAATCTCTGCGCACACTTTTGGACACTGGACACTTGTGGATTGTGTGAGGCCCACTGATATCTGAGCGCTATGTGACACGCTCGATGGCACAGCTGCCTGTGACCAAAGTGACGAGAGGATAATGGAGATTTTGAATCTCTGCGCACACTTTTGGACACTGGACACTTGTGGATTGTGTGAGGCCCACTGATATCTGAGCGCTATGTGACAGGCTCGATGGCACAGCTGCCTGTGACCAAAGTGACGAGAGGATAATGGAGATTTTGAATCTCTGCGCACACTTTTGGACACTGGACACTTGTGGATTGTGTGAGGCCCACTGATATCTGAGCGCTATGTGACACGCTCGATGGCACAGCTGCCTGTGACCAAAGTGACGAGAGGATAATGGAGATTTTGAATCTCTGCGCACACTTTTGGACACTGGACACTTGTGGATTGTGTGAGGCCCACTGATATCTGAGCGCTATGTGACAGGCTCGATGGCACAGCTGCCTGTGACCAAAGTGACGAGAGGATAATGGAGATTTTGAATCTCTGCGCACACTTTTGGACACTGGACACTTGTGGATTGTGTGAGGCCCACTGATATCTGAGCGCTATGTGACAGGCTCGATGGCACAGCTGCCTGTGACCAAAGTGATGAGAGGATTATGGAGATTTTGAATCTCTGCGCACACTTTTGGACACTGGACACTTGTGGATTGTGTGAGGCCCACTGATATCTGAGCGCTATGTGACACGCTCGATGGCACAGCTGCCTGTGACCAAAGTGACGAGAGGATAATGGAGATTTTGAATCTCTGCGCACACTTTTGGACACTGGACACTTGTGGATTGTGTGAGGCCCACTGATATCTGAGCGCTATGTGACACGCTCGATGGCACAGCTGCCTGTGACCAAAGTGACGAGAGGATAATGGAGATTTTGAATCTCTGCGCACACTTTTGGACACTGGACACTTGTGGATTGTGTGAGGCCCACTGATATCTGAGCGCTATGTGACACGCTCGATGGCACAGCTGTGACAAAAGTGACTAGAGGATAAGGGAGATTGGATTGCTTTTAAAAAAGCAGTTTGCGGAGCAGTGGGTAAACAGCAATGCCAGCGTGTCAGGAAGCCTTAAAAGGCAGCCCAACAACCAACACCACTGATACACCACAATATAGCCTCCCCTTGCACTGCACACACAGTGACTTGTGTGTTGTGCAGGCCAAATCGCTAGCAGCAGAAGCAGTTTTTTTGTCTTCTTCCCTGCCTAACGCTCTCCCTACAGAATCAGCAGCAACCTCTCCCTTTACTAAGATCGGCAGAAGTAAGATGGCGGTCGGCGTGCACGCCCTTTTATACCCCCTGTGACGCCCACCAAAGCAAGCCAATCACTTGCATGCCCTTCTGAAAGATGGTGGTGACCCATGCCTAGGTCATCACGTTGCCCACAGTGTCCGTGGATCCTGATTGGCTGAAAAAGAGCGCAAAACAAACTTTTGAAACACGACTTTGGCGCGTAAGTCGCCGACCTCGTGGCCGACCTCATCCTAGGGTCGGGTTTCGTTTCATGAAACCCGACTTTGCCAAAAGTCGGCGACTTTTGAATTTTTTCGACCCGTTTCGCTCAACTCTAGTAATTACCAATAACTTAATGTTTGGCAGTGAGGAAGGTGAGGGATCCAGTACTGATGAAACTAAGGTATTGTACCAGGGCAACATTTCCCCAGTGAGGCTCCTCAAACTGCTAGGAAGGAATGAACACAAAAAAGGTGCAGAGTATGATAAAAAAATAAGAATATGACACAAGTTGCCATTGTGAAACCTGCCCAGGAAAACTTGGTCTTTTCATAAAAATTCCTTCAAAGTGCACCACACCTCCATTAATTATTAAAATTTAATTTTACCCTGTTAACACAACACCTTTTTATACCCTGATGCACTCCCCATAACTTACATATGCCACCTCATTATTTATTTATACACCAATAAAACCACTATTATTATTATCATTATTATGCCTCTAGATTAATTCCTTGAAGGGTATGGTTTATAAAATGGATTTACTTTTTGGGTGGTTTTTACTATACTGGCTTTTCTCTGATAGTGTGACATAGCACCTGTATACCATTCCAACAAAATCTGCATTCCAAGATGGTGTTTTTCTCCTTTCTGAGTTCTACAATGTCCCCAAAAACTAGTTTCCAACCACATATTTGCACAACAAATTGTGGGGTACACTTTCCCCTACAACTCTTGTGAAAATGAAAAATTGGGGACTAAAGCAACATTATTGTGGACATTTTTTCCATATTCTAATGTTATAAAAATCTGTGAAGCCCCTGTTATTTAAATATGCTCTCCACACCCCTAGATAATTCCTTTCACACTTTAGTTTAAAAAATGTGGTCAATTGTGGGGGTTTATGCTGTTTTTGCATGTCAGAGACTCTTCATACCTGACATGGCATCCAGCCAAAATTGTGCTCCCAAATTGAAATAGCTCTTTTTCACTTCCAAGCCCTGTTGTGAGCACAAAAAGTAGCTTATGACCACACATGGAGTATCATCGAACTCATAAGAAATTGCACAACAAATGGTTTGGTCCATTTTCTCATATAACCCTTGTGAAAATAAATAATTGGGACTAAAGCAACATTTTTGTGAACAAAATGCAATTCTTCATTTTCACATCCCAATTTTAGAAACTTCTTTAAAGCACCTGTGGATTTAATATGCTCATCACATTCTTAAATTAAATAATGGAGAGGTATAGTGTCATGGTATTGGATATTCCATTGAGGATTGGTCAATCCGATAAAATCTGTATCTGTGTTTTCTCTTGGTCTGGAGGGTATTCTGGAGTACCTGAAAGACTTTGAGGATGTGTTTTCTGAAAGTGAGGCTGAGGCACTCCCACCACATAGACCGTATGATTGTGCCATTGATTTAGTACCTGGAGCCAAACTACCCAAGGCTCGTTTGTTTAATTTTTCCAGGCCTGAGTGTCAAGCTATGAAAGAGTACATCAAAGAGAGCCTTCACAAGGGGCATATTTGGCCCTTGGTCTCACCCGTGGCAGCGGGGTTTTTCTTTGTAAAGAAAAAAGATGGTGGGTTTCGACCGTGCCTCGACTTTTGGGAACTGAACAAAATTACTGTTAAGAACACGTACCCTCTCCCGTTGATTCCCGATCTATGCAACAAACTCACGGGGGCCAAATGGTTTTCTAAGCTCGATCTATGAGGGGCTTATAACCTTATAAGGATCCGGGAGGGGGACAAATGGAAAACAGCTTTCCTGACAACTGAGGGGCTGTTTGAAAACCTGGTCATGCCCTTTGGCTTTACTAATGCCCCTGCTGTTTTCCAGAACTTCATTAATGTGTTTTTTTCTAATTTAATTGGGCGTTATGCATTAATTTACCTAGATGACATCTTGATATACTCTGTGGACAGTCAGTCACACTTACACCATCTACGTACGGTTCTTATGAGACTCCGGGAGAACCATTTGTATGCTAAGCTGGAGAAGTGCTCATTTTTATGCAAGAACTGCCTTGTCTAGGTGTAATTGTATCTGGGGAGGGATTCCGCATGGATCCAGGGAAGGTTCAGGCCAGTACAGATTGGGTGCAGCCTCTTGATCTGAAGGGGTTGCAGTGATTTCTGGGCTTCCCTAACTATTATGGGAAGTTCATTAAAGGGTTCTCGCAGGTGGTGAAACCCTTGACGGACCTCACGCTTAAAGGAGCAAATGTAAAAAATTGGTCCGTGGCCACTAAAAATTCTTTCCTTACATTAAAGAAATGCTTTACTTCAGCCCCTGTGTTGGTACAACCCGATTCATTAAGACCTTTTATTGTGGAGGTTGACACTTCGGAGGTGAGGGTGGGGGCAGTGTTGTCCCAGGGCCCCTCTACCCTGACTAACCTCAAACCCTGTGACTTTTTCTCTAAAAAGTTCTCTACGGCTGAGAGAAACTATGATGTCGGCAACAGGAAATTGTTAGCAGTTAAATTGGCCTTCGAAGAATGGATGCATTTTTTGGAGGGGGCCGCTCATCCCATTACAGTCATCACTGATCATAAAAATCTGGCCTACATCGAGTCCGCTAAGAGATTGACCCCCAGACAGGATCGGTGGGCACTTTTTTTCCTCGATTTCATTTTACCATCACGTTCTGACCAGGGTCTAAAAATGTAAATGCTGATGACATCCTTCCTCCATTCTTCAGCCAGGAGTGGTTGTAGCCGAAGTCTCCTCTGAGTTACAGAGAGAGATTCTGAAAGCACAAGCTCCCAGGAATAAACACCCAGGTAAATTGTGTGTTCCCGAACATTTCCATCTCACACTCCTGCAAGAATTTAATGATTCTGTGTTAAGTGCACACCCTGGTATTGCAGCTATCTGGGGGGCAGTGGCTAGGGTTTTTTGGTGGCCCTCTATGGGTACTGATATCAAAAGGTTTGTTAATACTTTTGGGGTGTGTGCTCACTCTAAAAGCTCTCAGGTCCCGCCTGTTGGGGAATTGGTGCCTTTGCCAATTTCGGATAAACCATGGACACCTAGCCATAGACTTATCACTAATCTTCCCCCTTCCAAGGGCAACTCAGTGGTATGGGTAGTGGATGATAGATTTTTGAAACAAGCCCACTTTGTGCCGTTACCTGCGTTACCATCTGCTGAAACCTTCGCCCGCTTGTTTATACAGCACATAGTTCGGTTGCATGGAGTGCTTGTGAACGTGGTGTCGGACAGGGGAGTACAATTTGTGGCCAGGTTTTGGAGAGTGTTTTGTGAGAAGATGGGGGTCACATTATCATTCTCCACTGCCTATCACCCGGAATCCAAAGGACAGACTGAACGCACCAACCAGTCGTTGGAGCAGATTCTGAGATCCCTGGCCTCCTCCAGGCAGGAAGACTGGTGTCGGTGTGAGATATTACCCATGGCAGAATTTGCATTCAACTGTCGTATTAATCAGTCTACCGGAAAGTCTCCCTTTATGGTCAATTATGGGTTTGTTCCGAAGTTTCGGGAATTTTCCTGTATGAATTCTGGTTGCCCTGGTGCCGAGGGGATTGTGCAACAGTTAAAAACCCTCTGGAGGGAGGTGCAGGGGAACATCTCCAAAGCCCAGAAGAAGTACAAACATTTTGCAGACAGGAGGAGGGGTCGGGTTCTGCGTTGACAGTGGGGGAAAAGGTTTGGTTGTCTACCCATAACGTCAAACTTAAGATACCCTCTATGAAGTTGGGCCCCAAATTTATTGGCCCATACAAGATTGTAGAGTTGATCAACCCAGTGGCCTACAGACCACAGTTGCCCACCTCCTTCAAAATATCTAAAGTCTTCCACAGGTCCCTATTAAAACCTGTGGGGACAGTTAGAGAAGATCCCTCATCCATGGTTCCACCAGTATTGGTAGAGGGTCAACTGGAGTATGAGGTAGGGCGCATTGATTCATGGTGGGTGCACCGGAGACTTCAGTACCTTATTCATTGGAAGGGATATTCCATTGAGGATCGGTCATGGGTTCCGGACAGTTCGGTGCACGCTGATCAACTGATGTGGGCTTTTCATGCCAGGTACCCTGAGAAGCCTGGGGGTCCAGTGGCCCCCCACTAAGGGTGGTACTGTAATGGTATAGGACATGGTTAATGTCCTGCTCTCTCAGAGTTAACTTTTGCTGGCCTCCCTTTGGATCTGGGAGGGGTAATTATACTCACTCCAGACTAGGATTCCCTGTCAGCTATACTGTTGCTCTGACTGTGTGTTTGACCCCCTGGTGTGCTTGTATATTGCATTGCTTGTTTGCTTCCCATGTATGACCTTGTCTGACCACTCACTATGTTCTCTGTCTCACATTTTTTTACTATTGTCTTCTCCGGTTCTGACCTCCTGGCTTGGCTATTGTTACTCCTTTACAGTTTGTCCCTATTGTACCGTCTATTGCCCGTTCTGGTTAAATATTCTCTTGCTACATCCTGACTATCCGTTCAAGCTAATCCTTTGGTATTGTCATGCTATCTCGTGTTTTGACCCTGGCCTGATCATCTTTATGTCCCTGTCTATGCCCCTTGGTAACTTTGTCCCGTAGTTAAACTTCTATGACCCCAGCTCTTCGGAACTTAGGCCACGCCCCCAGCAGTCATGTGCTTCAGGTCCTGTTTGTCTGAAGCACGCATCTTCACCACTGCTGCCCCCTCCACAGGTATCTTTGAGCACAGTTTGTTTTACTCAGGACACGCGCACTGGCTCAGTGAGCAAGTGCAGTGCGGTATTCATGACATATAGATTCTAAAATATAAAATAGGGTCACTTGTAGGGGGTTTTCTGCTTTTTTGGCATACTGGGGCTCTTCAAAAGCAACATTGTATATGAAATTTATTCCATCCAAAATTTCACTCCAAAATTCAAATTCCTTCCCTCATAAGCCCTTCATTGTGCCCAAACAGTATTATTTGACCATATATGAGGTATTGACATACTCAGGAGAAATTTCGAAACAAAGTGAGGGGTCCATTTTCTCTCTTCTGTGTAAGTGAAAATTTTCAGGCTAAAGCCTGACATATTTACCCCTCAAAGTTATTTCAAAACTGAATAGATCTGTAAATAAGTATGTTTTGTACATTTTGTTGAAAAAAAATTAAAATGCTAATAAACTATGATCCTTTTAACATATCAGCAAAATAGACATTTCAAAAGTGATTCTGATGTAAAGTAGACACGTTGTAAATATTTTTTAAGAATTAACTATCTTGTGAGGTATGACTAGCTGTTGTAAGAAATTAAAAACTCAAAGTTTGACAATCAAGACTTTTTCAAGATTTTTCAATATTTTCATTAACAAACAGAAGTTTTTATTTATTTATTCACCACTATCATGAAGTGCAATGTGGCATGAAAAAAAAAATCTCAGCTTCACTTGGATATGTAAAAGCATTCAAAATTATTGCTGCATAAATGACATGTCAGATTTTAAAAAAATGGAGCTCAGTTAGGAATGTGAAAACACGCTTTGGAGGTAAGGTGATAAAACTAAAGTAATTAAAAACACAAAAAAGTAAACATATTGGTATTGCCACTTTTGTAAAATTCTGTTGTATTCAAATAATTAACCCATTGGTAAACCAAACAAAAAGATTAAACAAATACATCAGATTTGTGGTTTTTCAGTCGTCACATTTGAAAAAATGCATTAAATAATTATCAATTTTTATCAATCTCAAATTTTTATCAATAAAACCAACATGTTAAAACATTATAAAACAACATTTGTTTTACAACCAACACTTGTTAAGTTAAGCATTGACCTCCTAGTAGCTGAAACAGAAGAGATAAAATGTTTTGCAGTTTAATTACTAAGTGTACTGAAAGAATACACCAGACAATTACAGTTTTTTTTATGTGGAGCGCAGATCCCATTGTAGTGAATAACAGAGATGAGCGAATTTGTTCGGATTTTGTCCCCTAATCTGATTTTGACATATTCGAGCCATATTCAAACAATATTCGTGCCGAATGAAAGTCTTATGATCGGTTCCGAACATGTTTGGTAATTTCTACTCTCATTGACTCTAATGATGTTCAGCTGTGTTCCACAAATATTGCAAAAACAATATTTGATTCCGATCGTCCTCAGAACCGAATCTGAACAAATTCGCTCATCTCTAGTGAATAACAGTCTCTTGTTTATCTGTGCAGACCCAGCAGCGTGACAATTACCACGGGCAGAAAGGGGTTGTGGAGTGCTTTATTTATGAATAAACTGGATTCCTAAACTATGGATATAGTGTATTCATTCACTGCTACAACTTGTCAAAATACACAGCTTTATTACATAATGTTTGGCTTCTGGGAGAAATGCACCTCTAACTCTTATGGGTCAAATATGCTGGGATATCTAGTTTAACGAAAATAATGTTACCATTTATCCCTGGAATGCATTACCACTTACATTTTGCAAACAATTATAAGTACAATGTTTTGTATTTTTCATATCTTACTTTGCAATTTTGAAATAAACTTGTGAAAGTTTATTCTGTTCATTCTTATTAAAGGGGCAGTCTCATACACTAGTAGGAAACATGAATGCAATAGAGGAAAGAGGGTCTCCTCATTTGAATTTGCCAACTTTGTCAAATTTTCTTACAAACATAGATTTGCAGTGAATAATATAATTAAAGTGCTGCTAATTCCCAGGAAAATATGTGCGTAACACTCTGAGTTACCCTTGGAGTCTATTCAACTCATTTGCGCTCTGTAATGTCGCTAACACAGCCTTTTTAATTTCCCAATGACCTTAACTTGTCTGGCTAGGGAAAAGCAATGACAGCCAACAGCCTATTTAAACAGACACAGCAGTTTCAGGCTTTGTAAGCTACTTATAGTGTATAAATGGTCCAAAAATTATCATCTTTTGGAGGCAGATATAAGTCTTGTTGTTTATGCTCAGTTGGTGCAAGCAGAAGATGCCTTGGCATTCTCACACACTCTTTGGGGAGTATCAAAAGCTTAGCGAAATGAAGAAATAATCCTTTTTTCACCAGACATACAAAAATGACCCAATTAGATAAAACAGATGAATTGTTTTGAACCTGATAAAGATATTAATTCCCAGCCAGGATTGAGATATTATCCCTTATTAGGGATTTGCAAATGGTTTGCTAATCAATAAATGATTGCGCAATTAGAAAGGCTTCTTTTCAAGCCATCCAAAAATTATCCCACTTTTATTGAAGACAAAACAGCTGTACTTTTTAATGTGAGAAAGCTATGGCTTTGGCTATGTTTTGAGAGCTGTTTCAATGTTTGTATACCCTCAAGAGAGTATGTTTCCAAGAATCAATCACATTACCAAGCAGTAGGAAACACAGGGGGCAGTAAACAGATATGTGGCTGGCAGGACTTTGCAATGTCTGTGACAGGAAAATCATGGCAGAGAGTTAGGATGAAGCAGCCACTGTAGCAAAGGTACAGACTAGCACTATGAAACACAGCGGTCAGCCAGGAGCTGTGTGGCTGGCATGCAGTGGCTATGGCAGGAGCAGCACAGGAGACAGCATGAATGGAGCAGACAAAGAGATGTGTGGCAGTTTAGGATCAGAATTTCAAGCTCTGGCAGGAGCAGGACAGTCTAGCACTATGAAAAACAGTGAGAAGGCCAGGATTACTGTGGCTGGAGTGGCGATGGAAGTTGTAGCATGGTACAAAAGTTAGAACAAGGCAGGCAAGGTGAATAAAGGCAGTTTTAGGCCAACAACGTCAGCCCTGGCATCATCAGTACTACAGTATAGATAATATGATGGACAGTGACTAGATGCTTGAGAATTGTGGTCCATTGACACTGAAGGTAGAACAGTGTAGAAGGCAGTCAGAGAGTCAGGTGAGCAAACAGATGGTTTGATGACTGATTTAATTTTATACCTCCGATCACAGCTGCACATTCTTCCTGTCAACTGACAGCGTGGGAATCATGGTTATCTGACAGGGGTAATGATTTTACCAACAAACATGCACATAACAATGTGAGAAACAACGAGTGTTTGCGGGACTGAAACACGAAAAGTAACACGGACTTCCTCATGAAGTCCATGTTCGGTGTCCATGCCCAAACAGTAGGTGTTAGGTACGGATGTCAAATTTTACTGTTTGGGTTAGCCCATCTCTAATCAACATCTGTCCCAGATGCGGTGGTGTATCAATGTCACTGAAGGCATTCACTAAAGGAGTCATTAAACTCTTGCATTAAACTCATTTACCAGCAGGACAAGCAGCATCACCTGCTCCAGAGCTAACAGCAGAAAAAGCTTTTTTAGGCCCCGGAAGATCTTTTTGATGCATGTTGACTCCACTGTGCATCTCATCTTCTTGTCATATCTGTCTGGTTTTCAGGTTATGTCCACAACAGAATCATCACCATCCTCTTTATTGTCATCCCTGATTCAGCTGAATAATTAGTATGGGAAATGGCTATCGCTCCTCGTCCTCCTCCTTGCTCCTTTCCAAAAAATAAACTGGAAGAAGTTATTTTGGTGCAGTATATTCCTTAGCCCCGAGGAAACAGTTAATACGGGGCTATGGGGAAGAACAGAATCAGGTTTCATTGACAGATTGGAAATTCCACTACATACAAATTAAGCTTTATAGTAGTGGACTGAGCAGAACAATGATTCCAGCTGATGGTGTTGTTGTCAGAGGCTACATCATCATGCTATGATTTATATGAATTATGTGACATATACCTCGTTATACACTCCTCTTCATCCCACTAGTATCCTTGTGAGAAGCAAATGAGGCCAACTGTGAACTGCGTTTGATACTATTACGACTGGAACGGGTACTGCCAGGAGTTCCATTGGTGCTGATAGTGGCAAACACCTCCTTATATGTGATATTACGAGTTTTTTCTATCGCTCTATCATGTCCATTGTCCATACCATGTTTGAGCTTGATATACATATTGTACTCAAAGATAACATTTTATAGTTCAATACTTTAAATAATTTCTAAACTTTGTTCATAAAGTTAGTAACCTCTGAAAAAATATGACGTCATCCAGAAATGCTAGGCACTGGGAGGATTCATGTAACAAAAAAGAATAATTCATCAACAGCTATGTAGAAACTATGTGTTCCTAACTTGACAAAGTAAACAGGTGTGGCAAATGAGAATTGAACAGTTAAATGTCTTAAATGTTTAAGGCTAGTTTCACATTTGCGGACGGAGGGCTGCAGACTTCCTCTGTGAAGCCTCGCCCCCTGCTGTGCCTCCTCCAGTCAGCCTCGCCTATTTCTGTATGCGGCCTGTGTACCCTATCTTTAACATTGGGTAAGCAGGCCGTGCCGCAGTATGTGGATGCCGCCGCATGCGTCGTTTTGATAATCCGGCGCCCGCATAAAATTCCAACATGATGCATTCTACGTGGGTCCCCACACCGTCAAAACAACGCATGCGACGGCATCCCCATACTGCGGCACGGCCTGCGTACCCAATTTTAAAGATAGGGTATTCAGGTCGCATGAAGCAGATGCAGAAATGGGCAGAGCTGACCGGAGAAGGTGCGGGAGGGGCGGGGCTTCACGGAGGGCTGCCCTCCGTCTGCTAATATGAAACCAGCCTAAGATGTCTTAAATTATTTACTGTAATAGTTTATTTACAATTTAAGCCCAAAAATTCCCTCTGACCAAAAAGGACCATGTAAAAACTACTACCAGGAGGGTGGAACAACATGAAAAATACTGCAACAGACCACAGCATAATTATGAGATGTTCATTGTCAAAATGGAATACTAAAATATGCAGGAAAAAGGGGATATATTTTTGTTTAAAATTCTCACATCCTTAAGAAAAAATGCTTAACCCTAAATAAAGAGGTTGATACATAGGTAAATGCATGAAAAGCAACTTCCTGCAACAGCCAGCAGTATTGTTATGGAACTTATGATTGTCAGATTCAACTAGTCACTCAAATGAAAAATCTTAACCTTTTAGTGCTTTTATAAAATATATTTTTATAAGTTTTACTTTTTTTTTTATCTATTATTTGCTTATTTAAATACTGACAATTTCTCCTGTCAACCAAAATAAAATGCAATTTAAGGATACCAAAAATTCTAGGTTGCAAAGTTGCTACATATAGGTTCACAACCGAAAAGGAAAATGTAGAAACAGCGGACAATATGGTCGTGGATTGTACGGTTTATAAAGTATACAATTAAAACAGGTATTGAAGTAATAAAAAGAAATATTATATTAAATGTGAAAAAAAAGTCACATGCCTTTACAAAATGGAAGAGAACAGAAAAAATATAAAGAATCATGTCCCAAAAGCAAACATGTGCTATTGGCCACTGTAACCTGGTGTTGTGAGTACACGTCTAATATTAAACTATTAAAGCAAAGAAGCATTCTAAAAGAACTAATTAAAAAAAAAAAATCACACAATTTGGCAAGTAAAAAGTTTTATTTAGGTTTCAAGATTATTGATATTGCATGAAAAAAAATTGCATGTCTCAAAATACAGGAATCACACTTTTAGGCTGAGTTCACACGTGGCGTTTTTTTCGCATTTCCGCGGCGGTTTTAACCGCGCGATTTTGCAGCGAAAACACGAAAAATAAGCATCCCATGCATTCCTATGGGATTCCGCAGTGCTGTGCTAATGCTGCGGTTTTTACCGCGGCGGAATCGCTTCGCGGTAAAAACCGCAGCATGCTCATTAATTTGCGGAATCGCGGCGATCCCGCACCCATAGGAATGCATTGTTCCGCTTATTTCCCGCATGTGGCTGTGCACACCATGCGGAAAGTAAGCAGAACAATTGAGGATGGTACCCATGGTCCGGAGGAGAGGAGACTGTCCTCCAGGCTTTAGGTACCATATCCCTGTAAAAAATAGAATTTAAAATAAAAAATATTGTTATTCTCACCCTCCGACGTCCCGCGCAGCCTTCCCGCTTCTCTTCACGCTCTCGTTCCCAGTAATCCTTTGCGAAAATGCTCGCGATGACGTCCCTTCTCGCGGGATTGCGATCCCGCGAGAACTGACGTCATCGCGGGCATTTTCGCAAAGGATTACTGGGAACGGATGCGCGGGACGTCGGAGGGTGAGAATAACACCGTTTTTTATTTTTTTTTTACATTCTCTTTTACTACTGAGGCCGCATAGGCAGCCTCAGTAGTAAAAACTTGGGCACACTTGTCAAACACTATGTTTGAAAATCGCGGGAATTTAAAATGCGATTTTCCCGCGGACTGGAATTCCGGAATTCTCGCGGTAATTTCCGCGAGAGTTCCGGTACGTGTACACTTAGCCTAAGTGTCACACAAGCTTAAGAAATTGGTTTTAGTTGCAAAATTTGCATCTCAGAGTACTGCCCTTCCTCCCTTGCACTGTGAGAAAAATGCAGCTAATAAAAAGCTGTTACTGCAGTACATCACAGATCTATTAATTTACAATTACACACAGTGATGATGACTATACAGCTATAGTATTTTCACACAAGTCACTTCAATCTTTGGATTACTATTCATAGACTGAGACTATCACACCCATTTTTTTTCTGACATGATTGCACTGAGGTAATATACCACAATCACATTAAGGCTGGCGTCACATTTGCCGTATAAAAACTTGGTGTTAAAACCGTATGAAAAATCAGTCTGATTTTCTCGGCCGAGAATCGCAGCAATGTTCTCTGTATGGTGATCCGTATGTAATCCATTTGCAGTGCAATGATGTGATTTCCTCACATCTATGTACCCGTGTGACATCCATATGGCATCCGTATGTCATGAATATGCCGTGATTTTATCGCAGACTTGCAAAATTAGCATATAATGTATCAACGGCCTGAAATAAATTATAAGCCTAATCAAGGACCCTATTTATTGGCTCAGCAACAGGTTACACCCTCCAATCTTTGCACTATTGTCCATGCTTGTGTTGTGGTATTGCTGCTTTGTGTCAAACATGACAGACAGGCTTACTTTTAATCACTACTGAGCGGGTTATTTTACAATGGGTTTTGTCTGAACATTTTAGGGAGCCTTACCCAGTGATTGTGGATCCGAGGAGGTGGAGACGAATGTGGGTACATCTGCTTATGAAGTGACGGCTGACTAAAAGGGCATTTCCACCGTCTTTATGCTTCTCTACGCAGCCATCCTGACAAGTTCTACCAGTATTGTTGGATGAGCATGCCAACATTTGATATTCTTCGGGAGACTGTGCACAATGGGATCACCTTCAAAGACACCAAGATGTGCAAGTCTATTTTCGCCTCTATGTTGCTTATGTATTTTAATTGTGTTTTTGTTAAGTACACTGTTCCCTTCCTTTTGTTGTAATGGTTTGTTACCTTTTTTATATATTTCATTTCGCCTTTGACATTCCATGCTGTTTGTAATAGCTCTGTAAGCACTGATTTGGGTTGTCTTTTGTTGAGGCAGGGCTTAGTGTCCACTGCCCATAACTTTTATGATGTTCTAAAATGTTTAGTTGAGGCATAGATATGTACTTTTCTCTTTTGTTATGCAATTCCCTTATAGGTTCCTATCCACTGGGCTCTCCTATGCGGCTCTTCATCTTGAGTTTTTAATTGGGAAATCCACCATCTCAGGTATTGTCCGTTCTGCGTGCTCAGAAATATGGTCCCGAATGCATCAATCAGTAATGCCTGAGCCCAAAAAACAAGACTGTTTGCAGATAGCCCGTGGCTTTGAGGAAACGTGCTTGTCAACCCTCTGGACTTAAAGTGCGGGATGTGTTTATGAATTATTTTATTAAACCAGAGGGATCTACTCCATGGCAAGACAATGCAGTGTCTATGTTATTATGCTTTTTTTTGTGATTAAAAATAAAGTTCTGTTAATGTTTGAAGTATGTGTTGTGTTTGCCTAACAATGATCTAAAAATGATCTTAAAAACATCATCTATATCGTTGTTACAGCACAAACCTTGTTTTTGTAAACAAAAATAACCATACTTTAAGAATATGGCATATTGGGTCATTATAACTGGGCCTACATAAAATTACAAACAACAAAAAAAGTTTTCTGGAGATGGCACTTTGCCTTACAAATTATGGTAGTTTGGTGGTGGTTATGGCGGGAGGACAGCATGAGACGTTTGGCTACTTTGTGTGCCAACCTGAGTGTGATCCTGAGGGATGTATGATGATCCAGGATTACGGATCAAAGAAGGTACCTTATGGGAATCATGGTACTGTGCAGCATTGTAAGGATGTTGGTAATCCTGTGTAGTGGCATGGCCCATTTGTTCATACACCCCAAAAATGGCTAGCAGACCCATGTTAGGACCAGTCTCCAACAATGGATATGCTCAAGTGGCCATATTGGGCAGGTGGCGCTGTATCCGAAAATTGTCCATGAGGTGGCCAATGTAGGTTTTGGGTGTGCTGTGGCTGACATGATGGAGTACGTGTGGGAGGTGGTCCAGCAACTGATATTGCCTGCTCACCCTGGACTCCATGTATTTGTAGTTGATTGTTGCTGGACATTTGCTACCTTTCTAGGTATACAAATACCAGATTCAGATTATTTGGTGGGGTACAAGCAATTAAAATTTCTATTGCCCCTCTGGCCAGCAGCCTCACCTCACAGGGAATTGTATGTAGATAGCATGCAAGACTGCGTGCATACACTTCCTCACCATCGTCATTCACAGCACGTGAAAGGTAAGCCAAAACCCCCGTGTCCACTTGATGCCTATTACCAGTGGTTGCAAGCTCCGCTCTGCGATGGCCACGGCATGGGATAGCGGCAGCCTGGGGCGACGTGTCCAGGGGTAATGTTGGACTACTACTGTGGCCCCAGTCCTCATCATTTGGATCGCCCTCCTGTTGTGCAGAAGGTGCTGGTAGTGGTGGTGGTTGGGTGGAGGATTATGCTGCTGAAGATGGACCAGCCACTTCTTCACCTTCACCAACTGGGCTGATGTTCATCTCCTAGTCCGAAGCAGTTTCCCGCTCTGTAAGGTTCAAGTCTGCTCTGTTTTTTAGCGCAAAGTTGAAAAAAAAATAATAGGCTATGTGCACACGTTGCGGAATTGCCATGGAAATTTCCGCGGCAATTCTGCAACTCCCTGCCACGGGAAATACACGAGAAATCTGCATGCATAATTCCCGTGTATTTCCCGCAAAAAACTAGCATTTTGCAATCGTAATTAGCTTGCAGAATGCTAGCGATTTCCAAGCGATCTGTAGCATCGCTTGGAAAACTGATTGTCAGGTTGGTCACACTCGTCAAACATAGTGTTTGACAAGTGTGACCAACTTTTTACTATTGAGGCTGCCTATGCAGCATCAGTAGTAAAAAGATATAAAGTTTAAAATAATAAAAAAAATAAAAAATCATGTTATTCTCACCTTCCAGCGTCCCACGCAGCGTCCAAAGGCGTCAGCGATGCTCCCGGCAAGTCCCGTTCCCAGCTATGCCTTGCGACAATGACCTTTGATGACGTAGTGGTCTCGCGATACCATAGCAGTCTCACAAGACTACTGCGTCATCAAAAGTCATTGTCGCAAGGCACAGCTGGAAACGGGAGTTGGCGGGAGCATCGCTGAGGCCTGAGGACGCTGCGTGGGACGCCGGAAGGTGAGAATATCACGATTTTTTATTTTAATCCTTTTTTTACAGGGATATGGTTCCCAGAGCCTGGAGAACAGTCTCCTCTCCTCCAGATACTGGGTACCATCCATACATTTACCGCTTACTTTGCGCATGGTGGGCATAGCCACATGCGGAAAGTAAGCATAACAATGCATTCCTATGTGTTCGGAATTCCCACGATTCCGCACAAAGAATGAGCCTGCTGCGTATTTTTCCGCAATGCGATTCCGCCACGGAAAAATACCCGGCATTGGCACAGCATGTGTGGAATGCCATTGAATTCAATGGGTTGCTTTTTTTATGCATTTTTGAAGCATTTGCGCAGCAAAAAAACGCTGCAAAAACGCATAAAATCAACGGGAATTCTGAACGTGTGCACGCAGCCTGAATATTTGCCCATAAGGCCATGTGTAAAATGTGGGATCATGCATGCACTTACGGACGTATATCCATAACTGGAGCACCCTTTTTAGTAACTTTTGGTATGATTGTACTTACCAATTTGGTGCTGGACCTCACAAGAACTTTCCTCATAATTGGGGAACATGTGAGTGCAGATTCGCTTCCATGCAGCATCATTTCATGCACGGTCAGAGTAATATGCATCATGCAGGTCCCATATTTCTGGCCTCTCCTGAAACAGAGCTATCAGCATCTTGACATTGATCTGTCTGGCCATGCTGCTGGATTTTTCTAGAGTTTGCCAGTGAAAGTTGCATGTTAACGCTTCCTGATAATGGATGAGGCAATTTCCTGTCACCTGGAAAATGCTTGCATATTTCTCACAAGTCACTCTGATGGTCCATGTGATGAGCGATTTTTTTCTCGCATCCATAGACTTGCATTGGTGAGACTCGGCCGATATACGTGTACAATCGCAGCATGTTGTGATTTCTCTCACACGTAGAATACGCATGAGGAAAAAAAACGGTGATGGCAGCTGCCTCATAGATTAACAGTGGTCCGTATTCAATGCTAGTGTGACTCCGGCCTAAGCCTATATTAATGCTCCAGGCCATTTTTAATTTTTTTTAAAACAATCCTTGCAAATCATCAGATCACAGAGCGCTTGAAATCACGTGGAACCGTAAATCCACTCATCTCTAAATATGAGTTCTGCTTGGAGTGAAATATTTCCTAATTGTTAGAGCCTTTCCTTTATTGGTCATTTTATAGGTTTTATAGTCTTATGATAGGCAAAGACCTTATACTTCAATGTCTTTGGATAGTTTTCAATGTTTTTAGATGTGTAGACACCGGTCTTTGGATTTCAAAGTAAATAAAGCTTTATACTTTTTTATCTCATGTGTAGCCTTCTTGTTTATGTTTCTTTTTGTCTTTTGTTGCATTTAAGTTCTCTTTGTATTACAGGGTTAGGTGCTGATCAGATCGGTTGCGATGAAATACTACGTTCATAGCATCCAAGGGCAAAATCAACTGTTTACTGAAAGTTTAAAAAAAAGGATTGGTAGGCTAATCGCCAAGGGCTTAATTTTGAAAACTACTTTATACAGTGATCAGATGATTCTTATTTCAATAATAAACATCGGAAAGCCATTAAAGCTCTATATCAAACCTATGAATTTAATTACATTATATGGAGAAGTCAAATAACAAATGGTAATCTTATTATATATAGTAATGCAAAAAAGGATCACGTTTATAACAGCTAAAATTCAATTTTGTTAATTTGAAATCTCAGAAAGAGCATAGAAATAGGCGAGGAAACTAGCATATAGCTAAATTGTCCTTACTCTTAGCCAATCAAACATTTTAATCTCTGTAAAGAAAGAAAAATTAAAAAGGTGCAAAACATTTATTTTGTGAGGAAACAATAGTAAAAAACTGGGAAGATGGAAATTGATTAATTTTTGCTATATGCCACTGAAGACCTAACAGTGACTGTAAGCCCGTCAAAAACATTAGACTAATGTCAGCCAAACCCACCGATATCAAGACTCCCACATTTATTGGACCCCAATTTATTGTTTGTTTTGGGAGGAAATATAGATCCGTCATGTCTAATTTTGGACTGCCAGTCCTATTTTGATTCTGGAGTTAAGCTGCCACCAGAGAAAACAGGAGCTGAGCAAGCCCTCCTGTATATGGGAGTAACAGCCTATACGGCTGCCGGCAGATCGAATGGCTGACCCATACTTTGGCCTCCAGCCATCTAATGCGCTGAGATTATATATTTAGTGTTCATAGCAATTATGTAAAAAATGAACATAGAGAAGAGCGGCGTAAAAATAATTGAATTCTGATATTATATCTAGCTTGGAGATAAGCTCAGAACAAATTTGTAGTCAACTAAGTTTATTTCATTTTGCAGGTATTTTAAATCTACATCACTTAAAGCGCCACTCTAGTGCTTTGTTGTTTTGTTTCCTGCCCACAGTCTTAAGGGGGTTTTACACATAGCGATATCGCTAGCAATATCGCTAAAACGTCAATGATTTTGTGACGTTATAGCGATATCGCTATGTGTGATACTTACCTCCGACCGCCTCCCCTGCTGTCAATCACTGATCGCGCGAGATCGGGAGGCTCCATTTCTCGTCGTCGGCTTCCTGCTGTGTGAGACGAGCGACGCTGGACGCGGGCGGGAGGACGTTTGGATCGCTGTGTGTGAAAGGTGAGTATCGTCCGCTGCGTCGCTGCTACATCGCTGTGAGATCTTCCTGTGTAGAAGCTCACTAGCGATCATTTAGCGATGCACCAGCGATCCTGACCGGGTCGTATCGCTGGTCGTATCGCTGGTGCATCGCTAAATGTAAAAGGGCCTTTATACTTTCCAGCCACAGTTTTCATTTTATCTGCACAGCTCCAGTTGGTCTCCAGCAGTGTTTGCTAGAGTGATATGGAAGTCAAAAAGACAGAGTCAGTAACGGCTGGCTGAGTCCTGCATTACCAATGCTTCCCTAGGCATGTACAATGTACCAATCACGCCAGAGAGCATACACCCAGCTTACTGTGCATTGCCATTGAGGCAGTGGTTTGCAAAGACCCCAAGGTGATGCCACTATTGCAAATCACATCACCGATGCCCACATTGGTGTGACAACATGATTAGTAGGATGACTAATCTGGGTGAAAACAACTAGATACCCACTAACTAGAATATTGCTATTTCAGTTTAAAAAATTTTTTGGCATATGCAGTAATTAATAAGACAATAAAAATTACTTGATAGGAAGGTGGCAAAGGAAGCAATACATGTTGGTAGTTTGTGGAACTGAGGAAGCCGTTATATTCCCTTTATTTTTTTTATTCTTTTTTGTGATCTAAATTAGACAATTTTCAAATCTGCTGTATTTTTTCAGCCTGATATGTGATCAGTTTTACTTGGCAAAAACCTTGGCCAAATGGCTTTACTGTGCACAGGTTAATCCAAACCCAAGGGCACTTTATCGATGTAAGCAGATGTATAATAAAATATATTCTTCCTGCTTCTGACAGATTATCTAGAAACTCTGGCCATGTTCATAGACTACGCACAGATTGTTTCACAGTACCAGATGCTTCTCCTATTGTTACATTTTATACAGACCTGGAGTACACTGCCATCACCCTGAATTATTCTACCGAGCATAAACCAGAACTAAAGAATGAAATTCAAGCCAGGAGAAAATTACAATTTATGTCTTAAGCATTAAATAATTCTCTTGATGCATTTTATTTTCCTTGACATTTGATCATAGAATGCATTCATTCATAAATTGGCATCCAGATAAAATGAAGTACACTGTAGGCCCTCCAGCAGGGAAGCAATTAAATATCCTACATAGACGAAGATAGCAGATGATGACAGAAAATATATATTTATTTCTCTCATTACATAGCACTAGACTGGAGTTTATTTTTTTTTCTCTCTGGCTCAAAAGGAAATTGTTCTAATCCCATCAGATTTTACAGCCGATGGTGGTGGTTAATCCATTTGCAGCAGGAAATAGCATGAGATAATGCTTGAGCAACTTGAATTTTTAGTATTACTAAAATAAATCTGATTCGAGAGATGATGCTAAATCTGTTGAGTCAGAAATAGAAACAATCTAAGTTTAACATCAGCATCATTAGCATATATGGTACATTCAGCATTTATGCTAAGTGAGGTTATATCTTGGGGCAACTTTGATTTCTATTAAGAAATTCTCTAAAAACAAATTATTATTATTATTACCAATATTATTAGTAAAAAGGGTGTTTCCATCTGAGAAATCTATGCCATAGTCATAAGGTCCCGTTACATTTAGTGATGCACCAGTGATCCCGACAACGATACGACCTGGTCAGGATCGCTGGTGCATCGCTAAATGGTCGCTAGTGAGCTGCCACACAGGCAGATCTCACCAGCGACATAGCAGCAATAAGCGACCCATCAGCGGTCACTCTTACCTGTCACACCACAGCGATGACGACTTCCACCTGCGTCCACGCGTCGCTAGTCGGCGCCAGCGGGACGCCAATGAGGAAAAAAATGGCCCTGGCACTTCAAGCGCGATCACTGATATCCATCGCAGGTACGTGTCACACAAAGCGAGATCGCTAGCAAAATCGCTGTTGCATCACAAAATCGGTGACGCTTTAGCAATATCGCTAGCAATCTCGCTATGTGTGAAAGGCCCTTTAGGATACCACATGAATGTCTAAAGGGGGTTTCACACTAAGCGAGATCGCTAGCGATATTGCTCAAGCGTCACCGATATTGTGACGCGACAGCGATATCGCTAGCGATCTCGCTAAGTGTGAACTGTAGCGGCGACCGGACCCCCATCGGCTATCGCTGATCGTGCTCGAATGTGCAGGTACATTTTTCCATCGCTGGCGTCCCGCTAGCCAGTAATTATCGTTGTATTTGAAGCTTAAAAACGACGAGCGACGTCAATAGCGACGCAGGGCTCAGCGACGCAGGCGTGACTTACCGGCCACGCCTCCTCTGCCCCTATTGGTCTTTACAGCGCTCACAATGTGCGAAATGTATCTGACGAAGGTATAAAAGACAACGCTGTAGCGCCTCGTTCAACACTTTGTTCCCGTGCATAGTGGATGTTATTAACCGGTTTGGCTTCAACGTTCCTGTGTGAGTCGCTACAGCGTTTATATTTTAACGGCTTTCACACCACGGTTGCTTCAGCGTCCCTATCGCAATCGCTATTGCGCTTTTATTTGTGGATTCATTTTATTCATCAAAGGACAACTCTGTTTGCCAGGTATGTATTTAAATAGTACCGAAAGTTGCCTTCCCCATTGTAGTTTGTCCCTTGTTGTACACTCGTCCACCTCCATTATCTCTATTGATAAGCGTTCCCTTTTCAAGCTCTGCGATCCAAGATCAGCAATTTAAACATTTCTATGTACATTGTGTCCATATGCATTGGACTGGGCATCCATTTTTTGTTAAAAACCGTGCCCACCCCATTCTTGCTATTTTTAAGCGTAACAATTTGAAACCACAGCGACCATGTATCTGCAATTCAAACTCTTTTTTATTTCCTTTTCTATGGCCATTGTGTCCATACGCATTGTCGTTGGCAGCCATTTTAGATGACAGACCGTGCCCTCCCCCATGCTTGCTGTTTTGTAGCGTAATACTTTTATTGCTTATTATTAACCATGTTTCAGCAATTTAAATTTTTTTTACCTTTTGTATCTCCATTGTGTCAATACGCACTGGGCCTGCACAGCCATTTTAGTTTCAGACCGCGCCCGCCCCCCTTTTCTTGCTACTTTTCAGCGTGACACTTTTATAGCTCAGCGACCATGCATCAGTTTTTCACTGTTTCCTATTGTATGTTCATAGTGTCCATACACACTGGCCTGGGGCATACATTTCAGGTGTCAGACCGCTCCCACCCCATTGTTGTTATTTGTTGGCTTTATACAATTGAAGCTCTTGTTTCCAAATTGTCTAATGATTTTATTTTATTTTGCAGAACGTGCTATTGTGGCTGCTGCTTTTGTATTGGAGGGTGGTCGGCTACATGAAGAGGCACTGATGCAAGAGAGGCGGTCCAAAAGAAAGCGGCGCATGTGGACCAGAGAGTGGCTGGCGAAGAGGTCTGAATTCTCACACATGCAGCTCGTAAGAGAACTGCAGGAGAACAATCCTCAGGATTTCAGGAACTATCTGCGGATGTCAGAGGACTCTTTCAAATTTTAACTAGCCAGGGTGACGCCATTGATTGAAAGGAGAAATACCAAAATGCGAGCTGCTGTGCCGGTAGACGAACTATTGACCGTGACGCTGAGATTCCTGGCCACCGGACGATCACTCAAAGATCTGCAATTTTCTTCTGCCGTTTCTTTGTCACTGCTCAGCAGTTTGATTCCTGAAACATGCAATGCCATAGTCCAAAGCCTCAGGAGCTACATCCAGTTTCCAAAAAACGGAGGCGGAATGGAAAAATATTGCCTCTGATTTTGAGCGGCTTTGGCAGTTCCCAAACTGTGGGGGGGCTTTGGATGGTAAACATGTGAGGATCACCCAACCGCCGAAAAGTGGATCCTATTTTTTCAATTATAAGGGCTATTTTAGTGTAATCCTTATGGCCCTTGTTAATGCAAACTACGAGTTCATAAATGTTGATGTAGGCATGAACGGCAGGGTTTCAGATGGGGGAGTGTTAGAACATACACTTTTTGGAGAGCGATTGAACAAATGTGACCTGAACCTGCCTCCCAACACAGAGACAACCGCCAACCTCAACTTTGTTTTCGTCGGTGATGAAGCCTTCCCACTGCATGCCAATCTGCTGAAACCGTACTCCCAAAAAAGTGTGACGGAGCAAACACGGATATTTAATTACCGTTTGTCAAGGGCACGAAGGGTTGTGGAGAATGCGTTTGGCATCATGGCCAGCCGCTTTCGGATTTTCCACACACCCATAAACCTAAAGTTGGAATCCATTGACTCGGTCGTTATGGCTTGTTGCGTGCTGCACAATTTTCTGCGGCGCCGCGATGCAAATGATTACACTCCGCTTGCCTTTGTGGACTCTGTTGACACGACAAATGGTCAGGTTCTTCTTGGTGGGTGGCGTGACAATGATCCCGCAGTACCTGGACTTCAAGTACTGGTAAGGGGAAGAAACTGTGATGATGCAAAGGCCTGCAGGGAGCAATACTGCCAATATTTTAATGGGCCTGGTGCTGTTACTTGGCAGCATCAAATCTAGACAGCAAAAGTGTATATTTAACATGTTTATTTTATTCTTGTGTGATAAATACAACAATAAATTCAAATTGTTACTACTTTACAAAGTGTTTGTGGTTTTTAAAAGAAAAAAAAAAAAAGGGAACATTCCAATGTGCTATGTTCCACACAGTATATACAGGACATCCCCACACACGGTATATACAGGTGGGGAGCCATCTTTTGTACCAGCACTTACCTGGAGACAAGAGACTTATCTCACATAAATGGTAGTGGACATGTGTTGTGGTAGAGATATCCACTTCTATGGTAGTTTCAAAATTGAAACAGAAGGTTTATGGTCTGATTTATGGGCATTGCTGGTTTATCTAAATGGAGGCATATAATAAGGGTCTATTAACTATATAAGCACTGGCACTTTATTTAATTTGTGGCTATTAGTGTTGAGCGATACCAGCCGATACTGAAAAATATCGTATCGGAATGGATCGGCCGATCTATTCCGATACTGTAAAATATAGTATCGGAATGGATCGGCCGATCTAAAAAAAGTATCGGGTATCGCCGATTCCAATCCCGGAATCCCATTCAAGTCAATGGGACAGAAATCGGAATTGAAAAAACCCCTCTCTTGCCTTGTACAGCCTGTTCGGGAGGGGGGGAAGAGTGTGGGCAGTGCGTGGGCGGACACTGTGCATGTCTGTGTGTGCGGGCGGGGTCTGTATGGGCCTCTCGGGGGCCTGTGCTGGCCTGCCGGGGGACTGTGCCAGCTGCCAGTGGTCTGTATGGGCCTCTCGGGGGCATGTGCCAGCTGCCGGGGGCCTGTGCCGGCTGTCGGTGGTCTGTACGGGCCTGCCGGGGGTCTTGTGTGTGTGCAGGCATCGTCCAATGGGACTACAAGTCCCATCGGGCGATGCCTGCTACACTGACAGTGATTTACACTTTAGCCAATCATGGGACAGTAGTAGTCCCATCATCCGGCTAACGTGGTGAATGTAAAAAAAAAGAAAAAAACACAACATACTACAAACATACTAAATACATACATACTACATACATATTGCATACATACATACTACATACCACATACATACTACATATATACATACTACATACATACTACATTCATACAACATACATACTACATACAGTATATACATACATGCTACATACATACTACATATAGACAACATTCATACAACATACATACATGCTACATATATACTACATTCATACTGCATACATACTACATACATGCTTCATATATACTACATTCATACAACATATATACATAGTACATGCATACTACATATATACTACATTCATACAACATACATATATACTACATACATACATACAACATGCTACAGACATACAACATACATACTGCATACAATACATTCATACAATACATACATAGACATACAGTACATATAACAGAGCACATACCATTACTTGTCACTTTGATCCCCGAAGCCAGTGTCATCTAAGGAAAAATATGAAAACAACAAACCACCAAATACTCCCTGATCCGCAGAAATCTACGAGTGTCCCATGCCGATCTTCCGTGGAGAGCAGCAGCATCAGCTGATGCGACTGCTCTCTACGGGGCTCAGGAATCCAGTGTCGGGAGGTAGGTATCCTTCCGCACTGTATTCCTCCGCCACTGTAAAAAAATAATCCCTGGTCTCACTTTATGGCAAATGCATGCATATATAATACATACATGCTTCAATATATACTACATACATATATACTACATACATGCTACATATATACTACATTCATACAACATACACACATACTACATACATGCTTCATATACAGTGGGGCAAAAAAGTATTTAGTCAGTCAACAATAGTGCAAGTTCCACCACTTAAAAAGATGAGAGGCGTCTGTAATTTACATCATAGGTAGACCTCAACTATGGGAGACAAACTGAGAAAAAAAAAATCCAGAAAATCACATTGTCTGTTTTTTTTTCATTTTATTTGCATATTATGGTGGAAAATAAGTATTTGGTCAGAAACAAGCAATCAAGATTTCTGGCTCTCACAGACCTGTAACTTCTTCTTTAAGAGTCTCCTCTTTCCTCCACTCATTACCTGTAGTAATGGCACCTGTTTAAACTTGTTATCAGTATAAAAAGACACCTGTGCACACCCTCAAACAGTCTGACTCCAAACTCCACTATGGTGAAGACCAAAGAGCTGTCAAAGGACACCAGAAACAAAATTGTAGCCCTGCACCAGGCTGGGAAGACTGAATCTGCAATAGCCAACCAGCTTGGAGTGAAGAAATCAACTGTGGGAGCAATAATTAGAAAATGGAAGACATACAAGACCACTGATAATCTCCCTCGATCTGGTGCTCCACGCAAAATCCCACCCCGTGGGGTCAGAATGATCACAAGAACGGTGAGCAAAAATCCCAGAACCACGCGGGGGGACCTAGTGAATGAACTGCAGAGAGCTGGGACCAATGTAACAAGGCCTACCGTAAGTAACACACTACGCCACCATGGACTCAGATCCTGCAGTGCCAGACGTGTCCCTCTGCTTAAGCCTGTACATGTCCGGGCCCGTCTGGAGGAGTTTTGGGAGAATGTCCTATGGTCTCATGAAACCAAACTGGAACTGTTTGGCAGAAACAACTTGTCGTGTTTGGAGGAAAAAGAATACTGAGTTGCATCCATCAAACACCATACCTACTGTAAAGCATGGTGGTGGAAACATCATGCTTTGGGGCTGTTTCTCTGCAAAGGGGCCAGGACGACTGATCCGGGTACATGAAAGAATGAATGGGGCCATGTATCGTGAGATTTTGAGTGCAAACCTCCTTCCATCAGCAAGGGTATTGATGATGAAACGTGGCTGGGTCTTTCAACATGACAATGATCCAAAGCACACCGCCAGGGCAACGAAGGAGTGGCTTCGTAAGAAGCATTTCAAGGTCCTGGAGTGGCCTAGCCAGTCTCCAGATCTCAACCCTATAGAAAACCTTTGGAGGGAGTTGAAAGTCCGTGTTGCCAAGCGAAAAGCCAAAAACATCACTGCTCTAGAGGAGATCTGCATGGAGGAATGGGCCAACATACCAACAACAGTGTGTGGCAACCTTGTGAAGACTTACAGAAAACGTTTGACCTCTGTCATTGCCAACAAAGGATATATCACAAAGTATTGAGATGAAATTTTGTTTCTGACCAAATACTTATTTTCCACCATAATATGCAAATAAAATGAAAAAAAAACAGACAATGTGATTTTATGGATTTTTTTTTCTGTTTGTCTCCCATAGTTGAGGTCTACCTATGATGTAAATTACAGACGCCTCTCATCTTTTTAAGTGGTGGAACTTGCACTATTGCTGACTGACTAAATACTTTTTTGCCCCACTGTATGTAGTATGTATGTAGTATTTATGTAGCATGTATATAGCATGCATGTAGTATGTATGTAGTATATATGTATTATGTTTTTGTTTTTTTACATTCAACACATTAGCCAGATGATGGGACTACTACTGTCCCATCATTGGCTAATGTGTCAATCACTGTCAGTGTAGCAGGCATCGCCCGATGGGACTTGTAGTCCCATCGGACGATGCCTGCACACACACAAGACCCCCGGCAGGCCCGCACAGACCACCGGCAGCCGGGACAAGCCCCCCGGCAGGCCCGCACAGACCCCCGGCAGGCCCGCACAGACCCCCGGCAGGCCCGCACAGACCGCGCATCATGATGCGCACAGACCGTGCATCATGATCACGTCATTTCATCATTTCAGCAGCAAATCACACAGTCATGCCAATAGTTATCATGCCTAACAGGATGTGCCCACACTTCTGAGGATTCCCATCGGCTGAATCAAATCGAGCAGGCTGATAGCTTTATGGGAACTTCCGATTCCGGTATCCGATACGAAAAAAGTATCGGAAGTCAGTATCGGAATTCCGATACAGCTAATATCGGCCGATACCCGATACTTGTGGTATCGGAAAGCTCAACACTAGTGGCTATCCAACTGTCTTCCCACCTACTAAACACTTTCTTATATTCTTTATACCCGTGTCCAACTATCTTCTCTTTCGGCACTGTGTGTCTTCATGTTTATGCCTAGTCTGCTTTGGACATACTTCAATAAACTTTGTTACATTTTATTGTGAACTATATTGCTCCATGTTTTTTGTGGATGAAGTTCCCATAGCAGTAAATTTTAATGCACAACTAGGGTTTCTCAGGGGTGGGATCCATATCTATCAGACATTTATGGTGTAATCTGTTTATTTGATGCAAATGGCCAAGGTGGAAATACCCTATCCACGCCATATTACTATGTCAATTGCACAGGTGAATAGTTAGAATATTTATTGAGCAGCATAATATAATAATTAAAGCATGAATATATTATCTTGTTACAAGAGGAATAATGGGGAGAGCAATATAATTTTTTCAACTGTTTTGTTGTATGAATCATTAACACAATGCTGACACCATGTAATCAGCCCAACATTAAAAAAAATACAGCAAATCACTGTGAAACCACTGAGTATATTGTCCTAAGACTATAATATACTACTAGCTGTTTCCAGCCAGCTAACGCTCGGCACGCTCATTGCTATCTAATTAACACTGCTGGTGATTAAACTAAAGTAAATAATGACAACATTCAATAGCGTTTACGCAGGTGGTAAATTAAATTAAAATGAAGTTAATAATAATAATCATTAAAAATCTGAATGATACTAATGATACATTTTATTCACAGTGTAAAAGCAAGAACAAACTGGATTCAGTAAAGGTACTGTCACACTTAGCGATGCACCAGCTATATGACGCGGTCAGGATCACTGGTGCATCGCTAAGTGGTCGCTAATGGTGGGGGGGCCGGATTATATATTACATATTATAGGGATTTGCCTGCAGAAGACTGAAGTAAAGTTATTTTCTCTGATGAAGCTCCTTTTAGACTGCATATGACATCTGGAAGAATGATTTTCTGGAGAAGAATATGTGATCATTACAATTAGACCTGTGTCATTCCTACAAATTATCCTGAGACCACTCATGTGTAAGGTTGCTTTTTATTCAAGACATTGGGCACACATACAATTTTGCCTCCCATGAATAAAGAATGACATGTAAAGATGACCGGGCACTAAAATACTCGGATACTCGTTACTCAAACTGAGCAATTCCTAATGCTTGAATGGTCGTTTCCAGAAACAAGCATAATGGGAGTCATGGGCAATCCAAGAACAATGGTTTCACACTTTTACTCCACTTTAACAACGGAGAAAAAAAAATTCAAAATCCACAAGAAATTGGCGTTTACGTGAAAAAAAATATTATATAATGCTGCATAACGACTTTTAGAATTTAAGTAAACTAAAATTTAATTTTTTTGTAAAAAATTGTAAATTTCAGTGTAATTTATGAAGGAATGAAAAGCTGCCAAAAATGTGATACACCTTGTATTAGACATAAAGGAGGGTATGTGAAAGCAATGGTTAAAGTCTGCTCCTTAAACTGAATAAAATGCAAGAAATTAGTGTTATGCAAGAGTGACCGATGTTCCAGTTATCATCTGTCTACGTGAAGATATTTTTATGGCTTGATGGTTTTTTTCTTACAATTTCCAGAAATTGTGGTTTCCAAATTCAATGATCACATAGGACAACCACCCAAAATTCTGTGGATTCAACCCAATTTCTCTTGAGAACTTCAATCCCTTCTCTAACAGGCTTTCATATACATTCTGTTCAAATTGTCATATAGTAATACTCCTAGACTCATAGAGACTATGCACTAAGTGCAAAGTCTTAAAAAATTACAAGCAGGGTCATCCATACACCCTTCAAGGCAACTGTAGTACCGCATTCAAATATCATGAGCAAAATATAGTTGTGGTACTCTTGCAGTCCTAAAAGTGCAAAGCATGCCAACAATTAGAAGCAGAGTCATCCATACAACCTTTAAGGCATCAATTGTAGTACCTCATTCATATATTGTGAGTAAAGTATAATTGGGGTACTCCTGTGCTCTTAAAAGTTATTCAAATAAAATTCAGTCTTTCAAAAATTACAGGCAGCGTCATTTAGAAACCATTGAAGGCCACAACTGGACAGCCTCATTATAATATTAAGAAATTGTACACCTGTAGCATACCAAGTTGGGTTTTTATTTCAAACCAACAAAACAACAGGCAATCCCCACAAGTATTCAGGCTTTCTAGCAGCTGCAAATCATGCAGCTGTGGCAACACAAGCTAAATCTCCAAGTATGCCCAAAATACTCGGAGAACACCTAAACATGCTCAGAAAACTCGAGTAATGAGCATACTCGCTCATCACTAGTCAGCAGAAATCCTGTGTCAACAACCAAAATGGCAACATTTCCTGGAAACTTTTAGCCTTTGGGCCTGTGGTTGGGTGGCTGCAAACTTTCTCATTTTTTCTTAGGCCTGGGGTAGAGACAGCTGAACATTGTGATGGGACAAGGATTTGGAAGTACTTGATGATGCTAAGTCAGAATATGCAAGGATAGGTGCAGGGCAGGAAACATCTGAGCCAACGTTATGGACAAGAGATTGTGATGCACCTAGCACAGGGGAAGAGGCAATGGTGTCACCCGATTGCACCAATCTTGGACCCAGGCATTCGGACCACCAAGTAGGGTGCTTAGATGACATATTCCTGATCTTGCTGTTTGTAAGGATTCTGGACTTTCCTTTGTGCCTGTTTGCCCTGATCCAAGATGGCGTCTCGTATCTCGCTCTGTCATGGAACTTCCTGTTTGTCCTGATTATTTACGTCCAGGTCATGTGCTCCTCTGTGCCTGAGTATTTTGTTGCTGTTGGCTCCAGAGCTCCTGCCTGTCTGCTGGTGGACTCCCTGCTGCTCATTACTCGGTGCTCTGCCTTTCCATGTTCTGCCGCCTACAGTCCTCTGTGCTTCTGCTTGATGCTGTCTGTGTTTATCTACAGTCTGGACTTCTAGTGTAAAGCTATTCGCCCCTGGAACTGCTGTGGCTAGTGAGGAATCCTGACATCTCCATTTCCTCTAGGTCTGTGTTTGTTTGGGCTGTGTTGCTGGACTTGTGTGGGACTTTTAGCCCTAAAGATACATATAGTGACCTTCTCATGTTTATGCTGCTCCTCTATCACGCTGGACTTTGACAATTAAGTGCCATGTGCATTTCCACCCTTATGATTGCTGGACTTATACACTTCAGTGTTGTGTACGTGTTCATTAATAACATCGCAGGACTGTGTTGTGCTTACTTTCATACTTACTGCTGGACTCCTACATTTAGTGCCTTCTGCTCACCTGCCTCATATTACTGTGGGACTGGTTCATATTAGCGGTCGCGCCTCACTCTTCAGTTATTCTGCATCATTCTATATTGTGCTGTGTTTTCATTACTATTGCAGGAAGTGCTCTGCTAGTTTTACTTTACTTGCTTCACTATATATTGTGCTGTGTTTTCATTACCATTGCAAGAAGAACTCTGTTAGTTGTGTTAACCTTGTTAAATATACTTATTTGCATCAATTTTTGTCTCAGTCTCGTATTATCCCACGCAATTAGATTCCGTATTACCATTACAGTTGTTACACTGTTCATCGTTAGGTTCTTAGTGGTTCAACAAGGCACAGGTTCCAAATAACCATTTTTTTTGTATCAGAACTCTCTTTAAAAAAGTCCCTGACTGGGGAACACCTAACTCTTTTGACGTAGAAATTCAGGACTGTTGGTGCACTGCGGAACAGTTGCCTGCCTTTTCCCTCTGATCACACTAGCGCCTCTTCCTGCCTGTTTTAGTGCTGCCAATCCCTCCCACTCAGCGCTGCTGGACTCTGCATACCAGATTCCAAGGTTGTTTTGGTTATTTCATCATCCACCACCTAGTCTTCCACCGCCGCACAATGTCCCTCCTGACTTGGTGATTTGAAAACAACAAGCTGAATTATTGGCAACTGTGTCTCATCATCATCTTCCTCTGTAGACAAAATTTGCCATTCCCCCCACTGTTATCTTCTTGAGGCCATGGCTGCTCTAAGTTTTGTGCATCTCTAAACAGCATGTCCTCCTGTCCCTCTTGGAACATGCAGGGTAAGGAGCCACAATCAAGAAAAGAAGTTGTAAAGAGCTCCTGGAAGTGTCCTACTGTGAGATCATTAGTCTCTCAGGACTCCACAGGGTGGGAGGAAAGATAATCAGGGTAAATATGAAGTGATCCAGACTGGATAGACGTTTTTCTTGTGGTCCAGCTACAGGCATAGTCGTACATGCCCATGCCATCGGTATCTGCGTGCACCATCATCAGCACTTCCATTCCTCATCTCATACCACGTGCCTTAAGCATTTTCTAATTGCTATGTCTCTTAAAACTAAGTTGTTTTTTAAACAAATAAAAAATGTATTCACTGGCTGCAGTAAAAGCTTTTTTTAAGTTTAATCCCTTAAGGAATAGGGGTATTTCTGTCCAAAACAAAAACGCAGGTCATATGAATCTGGTTACAAGCTTAACCCCTTAGTGAACGCCGATACGCCTTTTAAAGGTGGTAATTAAGTGTACTTAAACCACAGCGCCGCTAATTCACGGCGCTGTGGAGAAAGTGAATAGAGCCCCCCCTGTGTCAGATGTTCTCCAGGGTCTCGGCAGCCAGGGGTAGCCGAGACCCCAGAGAACATGAATCGGTCGTTTTTTATCCACCCCGCTTTTGCGATCGCCGTTATTAACCCTATAACAGCGACCGCAAAAAAAGCAGCGATTTTGCATTATATTTCTCTTTCCTCTGATGTGATCACACATCAGAGGAGAGAGAACTAGGGTCCCCGATCCCTCCCCAGTACCTCTCCGTGGTCCAGGGTCCCCTCCGGTGGTCCCACGTCCCGCCGGCATTTTCCGGTGGGCGCCGCCATCTTGGATCCGGAAGAAAATGGCAGGCGCATGCGCAGTGCGCCCGCCGGAAATCTGCCGGCTCCGACTGGCAGATTCCATTCATTCATTTTGATCACTATGATAAACTATCATAGTGATCAAAATAAAAAAAATAGTCCATAACCCACCCGTTTATCACCACCTTAGTTAGGCCAACATAACGAAATAAAGAAAATATTTTTTTTTCAGTTTTCCATTAGGGTTAGGTTTAGGGCTAGGGCTAGGTTTAGAGTCAGGGCTAGGGTTAGAATTAGGGTTAGGGCAAACTAGGATTAGGGTTAGAATTATGATTAGGGATTAGGGTTGGGAATAGGGTTAGTGGTGTGTTGGGGTTAAGGTTGGAGCAAGAATTGAGGGGTTTCCACTATTTACCAACTTTGGGGGTCTAAAAATTGGGGTCTAAAAAATCACTTTTGTGGAAATAAAAAGACTTTTTATTTTCACGGCTCTGCGTTTATAAACTTCTGTGAAGCGCTTGGGGGTTCAAAGTGCTCACCACACATCTAGATAATCTCCTTGGGGGGGTCTAATTTCCAAAATGGGGTCACTTGTGGGGGGTTTCCACTGTTTAGGCCCATCAGGGGCTCTGCAAATGCAACATGACGCCCACAGACCATTCCATGAAAGTCTACATTCCAAAATGGCTCTCCTTCCCTTCCAAGCTCTCCCATGCATCCAAACAGTGGTTGCCCCCCACATGTGGGGTATCAGCGTAATCAGGACAAATTGCACAACATCTGTGGGGGTATGATTTCTCCTGTTACCCTTGTAAAAATAAAAATTTGGGGGCAAAAAGATAATTTGTGGAAAAAAATGGATTTTTTTATTTTCACGGCTCTACGTTACAAACTTCTGTGAAGCACTTGAAGGTTCAAAGTGCTCACCACACATCTACATAAGTTGCTTAATGGGTCTAGTTTCCAAAATGGGGTCACTTGTTGGGGGTTTCCACTGTTTAGGCCCATCAGGGGCTCTGCAAACGCAACATGATGCCTGCAGACCATTCCATCAAAGTCTGCATTCCAAAATGGCACTCCTTCCCTTCCCTTCCAAGCTCTCCCATGCACCCAAACAGTGGTTCCCCCCCACATATGGGGTATCAGCATACTCAGGAAAAATCTCACAACAACTGTGGGGGTATGATTTCTCCTGTTACCCTTGCAAAAATAAAAATTTGGGGGCGAAAAATCATTTTTGTGGAAAAAAAAAAGATTTTTTATTTTCACGGCTCTACGTTAAAAACTTCTGTGAAGCACTTGAAGGTTCAAAGTGCTCACCACACATCTAGATAAGTTCCTTAAGGGGTCTAGTTTCCCAAATGGGGTCACTTGTTGGAGGTTTCCACTGTTTAGGCACATTAAGGGCTTTCCAACATGGCATCCGATCTCAATTCCAGCCAATTCTGCGTTGAAAAAGTCAAACGGCGCTCCATCCCTTGCGAGCTCTGCCGTGTGCTGAAAAAGTGGTTTACCCCCCACATATGGGGTATCGGCGTATTCAGGAGAAATTGTCCAACAAATTTTGTGGTTGATTTTCTCTTTTAACACTTGTGAAAATAAAAAAAATTGGTTCTGAAGTAAATTTTTTGCAAAAAAAGTTAAATGTTAATTTTTTCTTTCCACATTGCTTTAGTTCCTGTGAAGCACGTAAAGGGTTAATAAACTCTTGAATGTGGTTTGAGCACCTTGAGAGGTCTAGTTTTTAGAATGGTGCCACTTTTGGGTATTTTCTGTCATGTACTCCCCTCAAAATGACTTTAAATATGATGTAGTCCCTAAAAAAAAAATGGGTTTGTAAATTTTGTTGTAAAAATGAGAAATCGCTGGTCAACTTTTACCCTTATAACTTCCTAACAAAAAATTTTGCTTCCAAAATTGTGCTGATGTAAAGTAGAAATGTGGGAAATGTTATTTATTAAGAAATTTGTGTGACACATCTCTCTGATTTAAGGGCATAAAAATTTAAAGTTTTAAAATTGCAAAATTTTCGCCATATTGCCGGGGGTTGTGTGTGTGCAGGCATCGTCTGATGGGACTACAAGTCCCATCGGGCTATGCCTGCTACAATGACAGTGATTGACACATTAGCCAATGATGGGACAGTAGTAGTCCCATCATCCGGGTAATGTTTTGAATGTAAAAAAAAAAAAAAACCATACATACTACATTTATGAGTTTTGCCCAGTGTTTTACAATTAAGCACATAATTAAACATCTTGTTCGTTCTACCCAAGTGCATGACCTTACATTTATCCCCATTAAAGCTCATTTGCCATTTATCAGCCCAAGCTTCTAGTTTACATAAATCCTCCTGTAATATAAAATTGTCCTCCTCTGTATTGATTACCCTGTAGAGTTTAGTGTCATCTGCAAATATTGAAATTCTACTCTCTATGCCCCCTACAAGGTCATTAATAAATGTGTTAAAATGAAGCGGGCCCAAAAATGACCCCTGTGGTACACCACTGCTAACCGTGACCCAGTCCGAGTGTGCTCCATTAATAACCACCCTTTCCTATCCTTGAGCCAGCTCTTAACCCACCTACACATTTTCTCCTATCCCCATTGTTCTCATTTTATGTATTAACCTTTTGTGTGGCACCGTATCAAAAGCTTTTGAAAAGTCCATGTACACCACTTCCACTGCATTCCCTCGGTCCAGTCCTGAACTTACCTCTTCATAAAAAATGTATCAGATTAGTCTGACAGGAACGGTCCCTTGTAAACCCATGTTGATATTGGGTCATGAGGTTATTCTTCTCCAGATACTCCAGTATCTCTTAGAAAACCCTCCAGGATTTTAACCACAGTTAAGGTTAAACTTACTGGCCTATAATTTCCAAGTTCAGTTTTTGTCCCCTTTTTGAATATTGGCACCACATATGCTATATGCCAGTCCGGTGGTACAGACCCTGTTATTATGGAATCTTTAAAGATTAAAAATAATGGTCTATCTATGACTGTGCTTAATTCCTGCAGTACTCGGGGGTACCCCATCCGGGCCCGGGGATTTGTCAATTTTAGTGATTTTTAGACGCCGCCGTACTTCCTGCTGGGTTAAGCAGGTAACATTTAATGGAGAATTTTTATCCCTGATCATGTTATCCGTCATGGAGTTTTCTTGTGTAAATACTAGAGTTGAGCGACTTTTGGTTTTTTAGGGTCGCGTTTCGTTTCGTGAAACCCGACTTTTCCAAAAGTCGGGTCGAGCAAGATCGTCCGATTATAGGGAAAAGTCGGGGTCGTCCCGAAACACGAAACCCAATGTAAGCCAATGGGGAATAAAAGTCGGCAATGAGAGGAGGACAGGAAACACACCTACAGTGCCCATTTGAATGCCAAAAGCATCAGTTCTTCTTACTTAAGCTTGTCAACCTTAATTAACTTCATAATACAAGTTACGCACTGAAAAATGGGGGTTATTTGGCTAAAGTTGTGGGGGGGGGGAGGGCTGGCTGCAGGTTTTCATGTGCCCTGGGCGAAAGAGCGCCCCTTTAACACATACCACAACTCATCATGCTCCGATACGGCAGAGAAATAGCGGTATAGTACAATGAAAAATACTTCACTTTTTACATCTCATGACGAGGCCCATCTATTTCTCCATACAGAATCATTGGTCCCATATAATGTTTGAAACAGTATATGATGAGCTCCACATAATGCTACAGTATATGTTGGTCCCCATGGATGAAGTTCCACTGTCTTATGGGCCCAAATAATGCTCCAAACATAATGGGCCCCATTTCTAATGCTCTAGTGTATAATGGGCCCTGTAAATGCTGCTCCAGTGTCTGATGTCCACCTTTGGAATGTTCCAGTGTATGGTGGGCCCCATCTATCATTCTCCAGAGTAACGTGCTCCCCAAAAATTGCTGTCCCAACATTGAAAACAATCAAATAAGTCTCCTCGCTAGGGAATCCCTGTACTAGTCTGGACTCCTCATCGTCCCCATCTTCCATCTCACTGCACAGTATTTCAACCTTGCAAGTGCTGTGATCCTGAGCAAGCAGGGGGGGCCCACTCGTTGGCGACGGCACTGGCACAGGGCCCCTGATAGTACGGTGGTGTGTCTGATGGCGGGTGGGCCGAACCTGCACTTTCATCTGCAGCTTCCTCTTTGTCACCGTGTAAGATGGAACTGTATATGGGAAGGGTAACCTGAGTTTCATCAGGGTCAGATTCAGGCCATGCAGCGTGCGAGGGGAATATAGTGGTCTGGGTCAATGTACCAGCAGATTCATCGAGCAGTGGCTGGGCATCAGTGCACTTGTGTCGCCCCCAGGAGTACGGTCGCCACAGTGGCATTACCTTCCTCCTAGGGAGTGTGATGTCATGCTTGGGAGCAACGAAGGATCTCTCTAGCAGGTTAACTGATTGGGCGGCGTTATTCCCACGAGTCATGACCCTCCAAACAGCGTTCATGAAGGCAAAGTGTTTGTTTTACGTGGGCAGTATGGTTGCAAAGCTGAACCTTAAAGGAATGTCCAGAAGGGCACCACCAGGAGTGGAGCCTACGGTTAAATTCGACTCCACCTGGGAAACCTCAACCATGCCAGCTACAGAACAGATGCACACATTGCAAGCTTAATTCCGTTAACGAACGAGACTCCGTCATGCCCCGCGGTCCGAGTCCGGCTTACTAGAGGGACACGTGAGGCTCTGGAACATGAGATTGGCCAATAACTGGTGTGTCATGCCCTTACATGTCCGTGGCTGCATGTGCACTACACTGAAAAGGCCAGCGTTTGTCGCTTACAGGTGCAGATAACCCGCTGAACAACGTTAGTGATGGGGATCACTGATTACAATTATTACCCGCGAACAATGATTTCCCAGTAAGTGCAGGTCAACTGCAGTTCCGGAATTAAGCCTAACCGTCATTCCTGAAAAAATGAAAAACTTACGTGTGCAAACCACAGGTGCTGTAGCTTGCTTAACAGCTCACCAGCCGTTCTCACGCCCAGTATGGATTACACGTGATTGCACAAAGGTTAGAAAGGGTACCGTATCCCCAGATAACATGTATGGATAGCATACACATTCAAAATATATGTCTCAGGAGGCAGGCTCAGACGGTGTTAGGCCCAGTATGGATTGCACGTGATTGCACAAAGGTTAGAAAGGGTACCGTATCCCCGGATAACATGTATGGATAGCGTACACATTCAAAATATATGTCTCAGGAGGCAGGCTCAGACGGTGTTAGGCCCAGTATGGATTGCACGTGATTGCACAAAGGTTAGAAAGGGTACCGTATCCCCGGATAACATGTATGGATAGCGTACACATTCAAAATATATGTCTCAGGAGGCAGGCTCAGACGGTGTCAGGCACAGTATGGATTTGACGGCCCAGATTACACAGCGGAGGAGCAGGGAGAGGTAAAGATTGCAAATGCTGGGGCCCTGCCCAAGCAAGGGGGGCCCACTCGTGGGCGTCGGTACTGGCACTGGGCCCCTCATAGTACAGCGGTGTGTCTGACGGCGGGTGTGCACCACCACCGTCAGAGACACTTGATTGCACTATGAGGGACCCTGTGCCAGTGCCCGCGCCCAAGAGTCGGCCTACCCACCTGTCCAGGGCAACGGCACTCGCACGGTGTCGTGCGCTAGGTGGTGACCCCGGCCATGGGGGGGGAGGCAGCACAGTTAGGGAGTTTTAGAAAGTGGCATATGTTGATGTTGGACATTCAGCTGATGCAAAAGGCGAAATAGGTCAAGTCCCAGGAAGAGGTGGACCAAAGCAAGCCATTTTTTCTGTCACCCTATGTGTCATCAGGGGAAGGTGGGACAAAATCCTTGGAAACCCATGCATGGTTCATTTTAATGAAGGTTAGATCATCCACATTTTGGGTTGACAGACGGGTCCTTTTTTCTGTCAGGATTGATCCAGCTGCACTGAAGACTCTTTCCGATAGCACACTTGCAGCTGGGCAAGCGAGCTCCTGTAAGGCATATTGTGCCAATTCAGGCCAGGTGTCCAGTTTAGCTGCCCAATAGTCAAAGGGGAATGACCTGTGTGGGAGAACATCGATATGGGAGGAAAAGTAGTTTGTAACCATGGTTGACAACTGCTGTCTCCTGTCACTTTCCATCGATGCAGTATTACCAGTTGTGTGAGCGGTATTTGAAAAATCAGTCCACAACATTGTCATGAAACCCCTGTCTCCAACGCCACTTCTGCTGTGTGCACCACGAACACCTCTGCCAAGCCGCCCCCGGCCCGTACGGCTCGTGTGAGAACCATCACCGCTGCTGTGTGCTGGGAATGCCTCAAGCAACCGATTTACCAGAGTTGCTTGTTTATTAGCCAATATTAGGTCAAGGTTCTCCTGTGGCATGATGTTTTGTAATTTGCCTTTATAGCGTGGATCCAGGATGCTGGCCAACCAGTAGTCGTCATCGTTCATCATTTTGGCAATGCGGGGGTCCCTTTTTAGGATCCGCAAGGCATAATCTGACATGTGGGCCAATGTTCCCGGTGTCAATGATGCACTGCGAGTGCTGGTTGGAGGAGCACTTTCTGGCAAATCCACATCCCTCCAGTCACGCACAAACCCTGTACCAGACCTTGCCACGCCAACATTTTCACTTGCCCCACGAGATGCATCCTCCTCCCCTAAGTAATCATCCCCATCATCATCCTCCTCCTCCTCTTCTTCCTCCACCTCGTCCAGGAGAGGTCCCTGAGCAGACAATGGCTGAATGTCATCAAGGATTCCCTCCTCCTCTTCCTCCTCATCAACATTGGCTGCAGACGCCTGCTCCTTAAGGTGCGTCAAAGTTTGCATGAGCAGACGCATAAGTGGGATGCTCATGCTTAGGATGGCGTCGTCTGAGCTTACCTGCCGTGTGCATTCCTCAAAACACTGAAGGACTTTACAGAGGTCTTTCAGCTTCGACCACTGCACACCTGTCAACTCCATGTCTGCTCTCAAAGTGCCTGGCCGTGTATCCTCCCACAAATGCATTATGGCCTGCCTCTGCTCGCACAGCCGCTCCACCATGTGCAGGGTGGAGTTCCACCTTGTTGCAATGTTGATAATGAGGCGGTGGTTGGGAAGGTGGAGCAATCGCTGCAGCTTCTGCATACGAACCGAGTGTACAGGCGACCGGCGGATGTGCGCGCACAGTCTTCGCACCTTCTGGAGCAGGGCTGTTAACTCCGGATAATTTTTGAGGAAGCACTGCACCACCAGGTTCAAGGTGTGAGCCAAGCAAGGTATGTGGCTGAGTTTTGATAGGGCTATGGCTGCCACAAAATTACGGCCGTTATCACTAACTACCTTGCCTGCCTCAAGATGTACACTGCCCAGCCATGACTCAGTTTGTCGCTTCAAGCACTCGGCCAGCATCTCGGCGGTATGTCTGTCGCCCAAACACATCATCTGCAACACAGCCTGCTGACGCTTTCCACTAGCTGCTCGATAGGGGGACACATCGTGTGCAACAGTGGCAGCTGCAGATGGAGTGCTCGTACGACTGCGCTCTGTGGACGAGCTTTCGCTTCTGGAGGAGGAGGAGGGTGGAACGCCTACAGCCAACTGTTTCCTATACCGTGGGCTAGGCAGCACTGTCCCACCACCGCTGTCCCCTGTGGACCCTGCATCCACCACATTAACCCAGTGTGCAGTGATGGACACGTAACGGCCCTGGCCATGCCGACTGGACCATGCATCAGTTGTGAGGTGCACCTTTCCGCTCACTGACTGCTTGAGTGCATGGACAATGCGGTCTTTCACATGATGGTGGAGGGCTGGGATGGCTTTGCGAGAGAAGAAGTGGCGACTGGGTAGGTCATAGCGTGGTACTGCATAGGCCATGAGTTCGCGGAAAGCTGTGCTTTCCACCAACCGAAAGGGCATCATCTCAATCGAGATTAGTTTGGCAATGTGGGCGTTCAAACCCAGTGTACGCAGATGAGAGACTGAGTACTTTCTTGACCTACTCAGTGTCTGGGAGGGTGAGCTGGACTTGAGAGCTGCATATGGTGGAAGTAGCGGTGGACAGGGCGGACTGAGAGAGGGTTGATGATGGTGATGGAGTTGGTGTTCTTTCTGATGGCCTAGAATCAGTCTTTCATTGATATAACAGTGGGATTCCCTGACTGCTGTGGCCTTGCAACGACACCTCAACATTTGCTGCTGTGCTAACCGGTGGGCTTACAGTGGGGGAAACAATGTAGCGTTGATGACTACCTTCGTTGTGATCAGTTGCACATGTGGCACTTGAGGTTTGGTGTTGTGTCCACGCTTGCAAGTGCATGCTGGTTAAATGTCTAAGCATGCAACAGGTATTCAAATTTTTCAGATTTTTCCCTCGGCTAAAGGTCTTTGCGCACTTCTTACAGATAACCTTGGCCTGATCATGAGGATTTTGTTCAAAAAAGTGCCACACTGCACTCTTCCTACTTTGGCAGACATTTTGCGGCCTAGCACGCTGTGATCTTTTGACCCTCTGGACAAGCTGTCCAGCAACTCTTTTGATGTTTGGAACCTGTCTTTGGAGTGCTCCGGGCCTGCCAGATAACAGCTGTTGCGATGTCGATGTCTGCTGTGGATGCTCCTCATCTGAGCTATTGGAAGCAGCACCCTCTTCCCCCAATGGATGCCAATCTGGGTCAACAACTGGGTCATCCATCACCTCCTCTTCTATGTCATGTGCACCTTCCTCTGTGACACCGTGTATGGTGGTATAGTGTGCGGGAAGGGGCACCTGAGTCTCATCAGGGTCAGAATCTGGCTCTGTACACTGCGAGGACAATGTAGTGCTCTGAGTGAATGTACCAGCAGAATCATCCATCAGCGGCTGTGCATCAGTGCACTCCATGTCAGATTCATCTTGGCCTGGGTAATTGACCATTTGACTTGATAATCCAGGCATGGTATGTGAAAACAGCTCCATGGAGTAATCAGTAGTATGGCCTGCGTCATCCTTCAATCTTGGTTGGGGTGAAGGACACAAGGAAAGGTGTGGTTCATGAACATGAGCCTCCAATGACGACTCAGTGCTTTTACTTTTTACAACTGAAGAAGAGGAGGCGATAGAGCTGGAGGCTGAGTCAGCAATGTAATACAAAACTTTTTCCTGATGCTCTGCCTTTAAAAGCGGTTTGCCAACTCCTAGAAAACTAAGCGTTCGAGGCCTTATGTAGCCAGACGATGACGCAGGCTCAACACCTCCTGCATTCGGTCCTATTTTGCTCTTGCCACTACCATCAGATCCACCACCAACACCATCATTACCAGCTGCCAACCCCTGCCCAATTCCACGGCCTCTTCCACCAGCCTTCCTCATTTTTGGTAGAAATGTAGACAAAATCCAACAAACTATATAGTATGTAAAACAAAGTACAAGGTGTCTATAGGACAGGGGAGATTTTGAATTTCTGCACACACTTTTGAACACTGGACACTTTTGGATTGTGTGAGGCCCAATGAATATCTGAGCGCTATGTGACAGGCTCGATGGCACAGCTGTGACCTAAGTGACTAGAGGATAAGTGAGATTTTGAATCTCTGCACACACTTTTGGACACTGGACACTTTTGGATTGTGTGAGGCCCAATGAATATCTGAGCGCTATGTGACAGGTCACAGCTGTGCCATCGAGCCTAAGTGACTAGAGGATAAGTGAGATTTTGAATCTCTGCACACACTTTTGGACACTGGACACTTTTGGATTGTGTGAGGCCCAATGAATATCTGAGCGCTATGTGACAGGCTCAATGGCACAGCTGTGACCTAAGTGACTAGAGGATAAGGGAGATTGGATTGCTTTTAAAAAAGCAGTTTGCGGAGCAGTGGGTAAACAGCAATGCCAGCCTGTCAGGAAGCCTTAAAAGGCAGCCCAACAACCAACACCACTGATACACCACAATATAGCCTCCCCTTGCACTGCACACACAGTGACTGGTGTGTTGTGCAGGCCAAATTGCTATCAGCAGCAGAAGCAGTTTTTTTTTCTTCTCAGCAGGACAAAAAAAAAAATTGGGATTGCTTTTAAAAAAGCAGTTTGAGGCCCAATGAATATCTGAGCGCTATGTGACAGGCTCAATGGCACAGCTGTGACCTAAGTGACTAGAGGATAAGGGAGATTGGATTGCTTTTAAAAAAGCAGTTTGCGGAGCAGTGGGTAAACAGCAATGCCAGCCTGTCAGGACGCCTTAGAAGGCAGCCCAACAACCAACACCACTGATACACCACAATATAGCCTCCCCTTGCACTGCACACACAGTGACTGGTGTGTTGTGCAGGCCAAATCGCTAGCAGCAGAAGCAGTGTTTTGGTCTTCTTCCCTGCCTAACGCTCTCCCTACAGAATCAGCAGCAACCTCTCCCTATACTAAGATCGGCAGAAGTAAGATGGCGGTCGGCGTGCACGCCCTTTTATACCCCCTGTGACGCCCACCAAAGCAAGCCAATCACTTGCATGCCCTTCTGAAAGATGGTGGTGACCCGTGCCTATGTCATCACGTTGCCCACAGTGTCCGTGGATCCTGATTGGCTGAAAAAGAGCGCAAAACAAACTTTTGAAACGCGACTTTGGCGCGTAAGTCGCCGACCTCGTGGCCGACCTCATCCTAGGGTCGGGTTTCGTTTCATGAAACCCGACTTTGCAAAAGTCGGCGACATTTGAATTTTTTCAACCCGTTTCGCTCAACTCTAGTAAATACTGTTGAAAAGTCATTTAGCATATTGGCTTTTTCCTCATCCTCATCCACCATTTCACCCAAACTATTTTTAAGGGGGCCAACACTATCATTTTGTAGCTTCTTACTATTTACAATTGTAGTGAAAAGTATTGACACCCCTGCAATTTTGTCAGATAATACTCAGTTTCTTCCAGAAAATTATTGCAAACACAAATTCTTTGTTATTATTATCTTCATTTAATTTGTCTTAAATGAAAAAGCACAAAAATAATTGTCCTAAAGCCTAATTGGATATAATGCCACACCAAACATAAAAAAGAGGGTGGACAAAAGTATTGGCACTGTTCGAAAAATCATGTGATGCTTCTCTAGTTTTGTGTAATTAACAGCACCTGTAACTTACCTGTGGCACCTAACAGGTGTTGGCAATAACTAAATCACACTTGCAGCCAGTTGACATGGATTAAAGTTGACTCAACCTCTGTCCTGTGTCCTTGCGTGTACCACATTGAGCATGGAGAAAAGAAAGAAGACCAAAGAACTGTCTGAGGACTTGAGAAACCAAATTGTGAGGAAGCATGAGCAATCTCAAGGCTACAAGTCCATCTCCAAAGACCTGAATGTTCCTGTGCCTACCGTGTGCAGTGTCATCAAGAAGTTTAAAGCCAATGGCACTGTGGCTAACCTCCCTAGATGTGGACAAAAAAGAAAAATTGACAAGAGATTTCAACGCAAGATTGTGCAGATGTTGGATAAATAACCTCGACTAACATCCAAACAAGTTCAAGCTGCCCTGCAATCTGAGGGTACAACATTGTCAACCCGTACTATCCGTCGGCGTCTGAATGAAAAGGGACAGTATGGTAGAAGACCCAGGAAGACCCCACTTCTTACCCCGAGACATAAAAAAGCCAGGCTGGAGTTTGCCAAAACTTACCTGAAAAAACCTAAAACGTTTTGGAAGAATGTTCTCTGGTCAGATGAGACAAAAGTAGAGCTTTTTGGGCAAAGGCATCAACATAGAGTTTACAGGAGAAAAAAAGAGGCATTCAAAGAAAAGAACACAGTCCCTACAGTCAAACATGGCGGAGGTTCCCTCATGTTTTGGGGTTGCTTTGCTGCCTCTGGCACTGAACTGCTTGACCGTGTGCAAGGCATTAAGAAGTCTGAAGACTACCAACAAATTTTGCAGCATAATGTAGGGCCCAGTGTGAGAAAGATGGGTCTCCCTCAGAGGTCCTGGGTCTTCCAGCAGGACAATGACCCAAAACACACTTCAAAAAGCACTAGAAAATGGTTTGAGAGAAAGCACTGGAGACTTCTAAGGTGGCCAGCAAGGAGTCCAAACCTGAATCCAATAGAACACCTGTGGAGAGATCTAAAAATGGCAGTTTGGAGAAGGCACCCTTCTAATATCAGGGACCTGGAGCAGTTTGCCAAAGAAGAATAGTCTAAATTCCAGCTGAGCATTTTAAGAAACTCATTGATGGTTACCGGAAGCGGTTGGTCGCAGTTATTTTGGCTAAAGGTTGTGCAACCAAGTATTAGGCTGAGGATGCCAATACTTTTGTCTGGCCCATTTTTGGAGTTTTGTGTGAAATGATCAATGTTTTGCTTCATTCTCTTTTGTGTTTTTTCATTTAAGACAAATTAAATGAAGATAATAATACCAAAGAATTTGTGATTGCAATCATTTTCAGGAAGAAACTGAGTATTATCTGACAAAATTGCAGGGGTGTCAATACTTTTGGCCACAACTGTATGTAGTTAAAAAATATTTTGGGATTATTTTTACTTTCTCTGGCAATGGGTCTCTCTTTCTCAATCTTTGCTGTTTTGATTTGCTTTTTACAGAATTTATTTAATCTTCTGTATTTAGTTAATGCCTCATCACTACCTACTTGCTTTAATTCTATAAATGCTTTATTTTTATCTCTTATTGCTCCCCTTACAGCTCTATTTAGCCATAGTGGTTTCCACTTATTTTTAGCATGTTTATTCCCATATGGTATATATTGTGCACAGGTCCTATTCAGGATGCTAATAAACGTTTCCCATTTTCTTTGTGTATTTTTATGTCTCAGGATATCATCCCAGTTAATTGCACCAAGATCATCTCTCATCCGTTGGAAATTTGCTTTCCTGAAGTTTAGTGTCCTTGTAACCCCTCTACTACACATCGTATTAAAGGATACATGAAAACTTATTAATTTGTGATCACTATTACCCAAGTGACCCTCAACCCTTACATTTGATATGCGGTCTGGCCTGTTGGTTAATATTAGGTCTAGCAGTGCCCCCCCTCTTGTTGGGTCCTGAACCAGTTGTGAAAGGTAATTGTCTCTCATCGTTGTCAAAAACCTATTACCTTTGCTGGAACTGCAGGTTTCGGTTCCCCAATGTATTTCAGGGTAGTTGAAGTCCCCCATAATAATGACATCCTCTTGAGTCGCAGCTTCATCTATTTGCTTTATGAGGATATTCTCTGCTGCTTCCATTATTTTTGTAGACTTATAACAAACCCCTATCAGCAATTTATTATTTTTCCCCCCTCCCCTTATCTCTACCAACAGGGACTCTACATTTTCATTAGATTCATATATATTATCACGAAGGATGGGTTTTAACCCCTTCACCCACAAGGGTGGTTTGCACGTTCATGACCGGGCCAATTTTTACAATTCTGACCACTGTACCTTTATGAGGTCATAACTCTGGAACGCTTCCATGGATCCTGGTGATTCTGACAATGTTTTCTCGTGACATATTGTACTTCATGTTAGTGGTAAAATTTCATTCAAATAACTTGCGTTTATTTGTGAGAAAAATGGAAATTTGGCGAAAATTTTGAAAATTTCGCGATTTTCCAACTTTGAATTTTTATGCCCTTAAATCACAGAGATACGGCACACAAAAAACTTGATAACTAACATTTCCCACATGTTTACTTTACATCAGCACAATTTTGGAACCAAAATTTTTTTTTGTTAGGAAGTTATAAGGGTTAAATTTGACCAGCGATTTCTCATTTTTACAACACCATTTTATTTTTAGGACCACATCACATTTGAAGCCACTTTGAGGGGTCTATATGATAGAAAATACCCAAAAGTGACACCATTCTAAAAACTGCACCCCTTAAGGTGCTCAAAACCACATTCAAGAAGTTTATTAACCCTTTAGGTGCGTCACAGGAATTTTTTTGAATATTTAAAAAAAAAATGAACATCTAACTTTTTTCATAAAAAAAATACTTCAGGTTCAATTTTTTTTATTTTACCAAGGGTAACAGGAGAAATTGAACTGCAAAAGTTATTGTGCAATTTGTCCTGAGTACGCAGATACCTGATATGTGGGGGGGAACAACTGTTTCGGCGCATGGCAGAGCTCAGAATGGAAGGAGCGCCGTTTGACTTTTTCAATGCAAAATTGGCTGGAATTCAGATTGGACGCCATGTCACGTTTGGAGAGTCCCTGATGTACCTAAACAGTGGAAACCCCCTACAAGTGACCCCATTTTGGAAACTAGACCCCCCAAGGAACTTATCTAGATATGTGGTGAGAACTTTGAACCCACAAGGGCTTTACAGAAGTTTCTAACGTACAGTGGTACAATTAAAAAATCATATTTTTTCCACAAAAATGATCTTTTCACCCCAATTTTTATTTTCCCAAGGGTAACAGGACCCTAAAATTTATTGTGCAATTTGTCCTGAGTACGCTGATACCCCACATGTGGGGGTAAACCACTATTTGGGCGCATGGCAGAGCTCGGAAGGGAAGCAGCGCCATTTGACGTTTTTGGCTGGAATTAAGATCGGACACGATGTCGCGTTTGGAAAACCCCTGATGTACCAAAACAGTGGAAACCCCCCACAAATGACACCATTTTGGAAACTAGACCCCCTAAGGAACTTATCTAGATGTGTGGTGAGCACTTTGAACCCCACAGTGCTTCACAGAAGTTTACAACGCCCGGGCGCGAAAATATAAAAATTCATATTTTTTCCACAAACATGATCTTTTAGTCACCATTTTTTTATTTTCCCAAGGGTACCAGGAGAAATTGGACCTCAAAAGTTGTTGTCCAATTTGTCCTGAGTATGCTGATACCCCATATGTGGGAGAAAACTACTGTATGGGCACACGTCGGGGCTCGGAAGGGAAGTAGTGACGTTTTGGAATGCAGACTTTGATGGAATGGTCTGCGGGTGTCATGTGCGTTTGGAGAGCCCCTGATGTACCTAAACTATTGAAACTCCCCACAAGTGACCCCATTTTGGACACTAGACCCCCACACGGAACTTATCTAGATGTGTGGTGAGCACTTTGAACCCCCAAGTGCTTCACAGAAGTTTATAACACTCGGACGTGAAAATAAAAAAATCATTTTTTTCCACAAAAATGATATTTTTGCCCCCAATTTTTTATTTTCCTAAGGGTAACAGGAGAAATTGGACCCCAAAAATTGTTTTGCAATTTGTCCTGAGTAGGCTGATACCCTACATGTGGGGGTAAAACACTGTTTGGGCGCATAGCAGAGCTTGGAAGGGAAGGAGCACCATTTGACTTTTTCAACTCAGAATTGGCTGGAATTGAGATCAGACGCCATGTTGCATTTGGAGAGCCCCTGATGTGCCCAAACAGTGGAAACCCCCAATTCTAACTCCAACCCGAACCCCAACACGCCCCTAGCCCTAACCCTAGCCCAACACACCCCTAGCCCTAACCCTAATGGAAAAATGGAAATAAACACATTTTTTTAATTTTATTATTTTTCCCTAACTAAGGGGGTGATAACGGGGGGTTTGATTTACTATTTATGGCGGTTTTTATGTTTGGCGGCTGTCGCACGCTAAAAGACGCTTTTTATTGTAAAAATAGTTTTTGCATCACCACATATTGAGAGCTATAATTTTTCCATATTTTGACCCACCGAGTCATGTGAGGTCTTATTTTTTGCGGGACAAGTTGACGTTTTTATTGGTAACATTTTCGGGCACGTGAAATTTTTTGATCGCTTTTTATTCCGATTTTTGGGACGCAGAATGAACAAAAACCAGTGTTTCATGAATTTCTTTTGGGGGGGGTGCGTTTACACCGTTCTGCGTGCGGTAAAATTGATAAAGCGGTTTTATTCTTCGGGTCAGTACAGTTACAGCGATACCTCATTTAGGTCGTTTATGTTTTTGTCGGTTTTTGCAATGAAAACTATTTTATATAAAAAATAATTATTTTTGCATCGCTTTATTCAGCGAGCTATAACTTTTTTATTTTTTCGCTGATGATGCTGTGTGGTGGCTCGTTTTTTGCGGGACAAGATGACGTTTTCAGCGGTACCATGGCTATTTATATGCGTCTTTTTGATAGCACGTTATTACACTTTTTGTTTGGCGGTATGATAATAAATCATTATTTTTTGCTTCGTTTTTTATTTTTATTTTTTAAGGGGTTCGCTAAAGGGGTTAACTAATGAGACAGTTTTATAGGGCGGGTCGTTACGGACGCGGCGATACCTAATGTGTACTTTTATTGTTTTTTTTTTTTTATTATTTCCAAAAAATGGATATATTGGGGGAATATATATTTTTTTTTTTTCTAATTTATTTGGCGATTTTTTTAAAATTATTTTTACACTTTTTTTTATTTTTTTTTTACTTTATTAAATAGTCCCAGGTGGGACATCACTGTCCTGTGACAGATCGCTGATCTGTCACATCACAGATCACTGTGACAGATCAGCGATCTGACAGGCACTGCAGAAGACTTCCTCATGCCTGCGCTTTGCAGGCACTGAGGAAGCCAGCTTACGCAGGCCCCCGAAGGCCCCCGTCGCCATCTTGGATTCGGGGGCCTGGAGGAAGGGAGTCCCCCGCAGCAGCGCTGCACATTGCGCTGCCGTGGGGGGCTCAGGGAAGCACGGAGGGAGCCCCCTCCCTGCCGATGCTTCCCTTTAACCCCCGGTACACCGCGATCGTGTTTGATCGCGGTGTGCAAGGGGTTAACGTGTCGAGGCGGTCCGTGACCGCCCCTGACACATTGTGCCGGGTGTCAGCTGTGATAATCAGCTGACACCCGGCCGCGATCAGCGGCGCTCACCATGTGGGCGCCGCTGATCGCGCCGACGTACTATCCCGTCCCCGGTCATACGGGCCCGGGTACCGTGGACGGGATAGTACGTCGGATGGCAGGAAGGGGTTAAGGATGATTTTACATATAAACACATGCCTCCCCCTCGCTTATTTGTTCGGTCATTTCTGAACAGACTACAGCCCTGTAATTTAACCGCCCAGTCATGGCTCTCATCCAGCCATGTCTCAGATATCCCCACCATGTCATAATTATGTCCCAACAACGTTAACTCCAATTCCTCCATTTTGTTGGCGAGGCTTCTGGCATTAGTATACATGCACTTTATGTATCTCTCTGTACCTCTATTCTTTCTTAATTAACTGTTCTAACCCCACCCCCCATGCCACCTCCACCCCCAATTTCATTATTTGTGCCCAGGTCTCTATCTGCACTGTCTTCCGCTCCTATAAAAGGAATACCCCCCGTCCCTAGTTTAAACACTCCTCCAACCTTCTAGCCATTTTTTCCCCCAGCACAGCTGCACCCTCCCCATTGAGGTGCAGCCCGTCCCTAGCGTAGAACCTGTAGCCAACTGAGAAGTCGGCCCAGTTCTGCAGGAACCCAATCCCCTCCTTCCTACACTAATTCCTGAGCCACTTATTAACCTCCCTAATCTCCTGTTGCCTCTCTGGCGTGGCACGTGGTACAGGAAGTATTTCCGAAAATACCACCATGGAGGTCCTTGCTTTAAGCTTACAGCCTAATTCCCTGAAATCATCTTTAAGGACCTTCCACCTACCTCTAACTTTGTCATTTGTGCCAATGTGCACCATGACCGCTGGATCCTCTCCAGCCCCTCCCAGTAATCTATCAACCTGATCAGCGATGTGCCGGACTCGAGCGCCAGGTAGGCAGCACACCGTTCGATGATCCCTGTCTTTGTGACAGATTGCCCTATCTGTTCCCCTAATAATTGAGTCTCCCACTACCAGAACCTGTCTGTCCTGCCCTACTCTCCTATTTCCCCCCCTTATTGGAGCAGATACTACTCCGGCTTTCAGAGGGCATGCCTTGCTGCAGCAGTGCTACTCCTGCACTAACACTCCCCTCATCTGCCAACTTAGCAAACTTATTGGGGTGTGCCAGATCAGGACTAGCCTCCCTGGTGCTTTTCCCTCTACCCCGCCTTCTAACTGTCACCCAGCTAGCTGCTTAATTGTCCTGCAGCTCCAACCTAGCTTGCCCCCTCATCTATCCCATTGAGCGTCTGCTCAGTGAGCAGAAGACTCCTTTCCATATTGTCTATGGATCTCAATGTTGCCAGCTGCACATTTAGATCCAGTATCTGGGCTTCCAAATGCACAACGTGCTCACATCTCGCACAGCAGTATGCACCCTCGACCCGCTGTTCAAGGATTTCATACATGCGGCAAGACGTGCACTGGATGGCATTGGCAATAGTGGAGCACATCCTAATGGGGATTGCACCAGACAAAAAGATAAGCAAAAATAAATAAAAAGTATTAATAAAATATAACAGCAATTCAGTAATACCTCCCTTGGAAACTCCCTGAATCCAAAGTCACTGAAATCACAAGTCACACACTTACCACAGTTCACACATACGCTCAGGTCACACTCCGCTCGTACACACTCGCTCAGGCAGAAGATTTAAAAGATTTTTTTCCCTTTTACCAGCACACCACCCTGCTGCTCAATGCACTTCCAAAAGGAGTTGAGCCCCAACCAGCTGCCCCTTATAAACCCTTAATTATGAACTCCCACCCTTAATTAACCCCTTGTGAATATAGTTACACCTCAAGATTTAAATGCAATATAGTTAACCCTTAAAAACACAGATAGTAAAATATGAGTTTAACCCTGTAGAAAGAAAAAATAGGTTAAACAAGCCCCCCAAAAATTGAATAGGTAGAAAGCACTCAGCAACCTACAATTCAGCAACTCACACAGGTATCTGTTATAGATTTTCCAAATACCTCTTCACTGAATCACAAGTCACACACTTACCACAGTTCGCACTTACGCTCAAGTCACACTCAGCTCGTTCACACTCGCTCAGGCAGAAGATTTAAAAGATTTTTTTTTTCCCTTTTACCAGCACACCACCCTGCTGCTCAATGCAAGTTTAAATAAAACATACAAAGACCAAATGAGAAAGATGTGGCATGAATGGATGGTCATATGGTCAAGCCCGACTAACAAAAGTTGGAAATCTGATTTGGCTCAACATAGAATTGATAGCAAAATGGATTCATGATGCATGGGAAGAGATTCCAGAGGACATGGTGCAACACGCCTTCGAGAAATGTGGCACTAGCAATGCTATGGATGGCAGTGAAGATAGTGCTATGTATTTCCCACCCTAGGCTTATACTCGAATCAATAAGCTTTCCCAGTTTTTTGTTCTAAAATTAGGTGCCTCAGCTTATATTCAGGTCAGCTTATATACAAGTATATACAGTATTATTTGTAGTGTTATCTATCAAAGAAATGTACCCCAGACCATGAAATACTGTATGAGTGAGGAATAGAACCCAGAAAAATTTTAAACACTTTTTGGCAGTGTTAGATATCACATAAATTTACTCCACATCATGGAATGCCGTATGGCTCAGAAATGTAACTCATCAAATTTAATTGTCCTTTTTTGAATGTTATAAATCTTATATATTTTTACTCTTTTTTGTATTGTTATAAATCACAGAAATGTACCCCAGACCACAGAATACTGTATGACTGAGAAATTTAAACTAGCAACATTTTTAGCACTTTTTAGAAGTGTTAGATATCACAGAAATGTTCCCCACACCATGGAATACTGTATGGGTGAGTACTTGAGACCAGAAAAAAATTTCAAATTCTTTTTTGCAGTGTTAGATATCATAAAAATATAACCCAGACCATGGAATACTGGACACAAGAGAAATTTAATCGCCAAAATTTTTCAACGCTTTTTTATAATGTTGTATATCAAAGAAATGTACCCAAGACCACATAATACTGTATGGGTGCAAAATTTAACCAAGCAATATTTTTTAACACTTTTTGGAAGTGTTATACAGTGAGTAAAGAAAGTTTTCAGACTCCTTTAAATTTCTCACTCTTTGTTTCATTGCAGCCATCTCGTAAATTCAAAAAAGTTCATTTTATTCTCATTAATGTACACTCTGCACCTCATATTGACTGGAAAAAAACAGAAATGTAGACATTTATGCAAATTTATTAAATAAGAAAAACTGAAATATCACACGGTCATAAGTATTCAGACCCTTTGCTCAGTATTGAGTAGAAGCACCCTTTTGAGATAGTACAGCAATGAGTTTTCTAGGGAATGATGCAACAAGTTTTTCACACCTGGATTTGAGGATCTTCTGCCATTCTTCCTTTCAGATCCTCTCCAGTTCCGTCAGGTTGGATGATGAACGTTGGTGGACAGCCATTTTCAAGTCTCTCCAGAGATGATCAATTGGGTTTAGGTCAGGGTTCTGACTGGGCCAGTCAAGAATGGTCACAGAGTTGTTCTGAAGCCACTCCCTTTGTTATTTTAGCTGTGTGTTTCTCATTTGGTCTGACATGCCCTGTGAGCTGTGAGGTCTTATATAGACAGAAAAAAATGAATATAGTCAGCTCACCACTGTGTAGATTCTGTTAGCCAATGCCCAGCATGGTTCCAAGTGAGCAAACATCAAACAAGCAGGAAGGAAGGATCCAGCGATGTTGGTAACAGTTAAAAATTAGCTTTTATTCTATTTCAAATAAAACACGGAAAGTGACTGATCAACACGTTTCAACTGAAAAAGTCTTTGTCACGTAGCTTTCCTGCTCATAAAGATAAAGACCCGACCCCGTTTAATTTATGGTCTTGTTTTTATTAAAAGATTATCCTGTTTTGAGTGTTACATTTCACAAAAATGTAACATAGACCAATAATGTGTGGTTGAGAAATTTAACCCAATAAAATTTTTAAACACTTTTTTTGAGTGTTATATATCACAAAAATCCAGGACGAGCACTCTCTCTTCAATATTCACTGTCACAGAGCTCTGCAATGGTGGCAGTGCACAGAGCCTGGCGGCGCCTGGTTTTTTTATAATCCTTGATTATGTCACACGGCCAGTCAATCACAGTAATGCCACTACAACATTACAGTACAGTGACATGCAGGCTATATATATATATATATATATATATATATAATTATATATATATATATATATATTTGCCTTAAATTGCCTTAAATTGTCCATCATCCACTTCCGTCTGGATGTCCCCGAATCACACAATCCACCGCGCTGCACCGGAAGTACGCCGACCACCATACTGGAATACCCAAGTGACGCCACTCGGATCCAGGCCACCGTTGCGATCCTGACCGCCGCTGGGGTCCCAGCTGCTGCTTGGATCCAGGCCGCAGCTGTAATTATGAGGCTGTGAGAGGGGTGTCACGAGGGAGTAAAATGAGAGGGGTGTAATGAAGGGGGTATAATGAGGGGGTGTAATGAGAGGGGAGTAATGAGAGGTATGCCGCAGCCAGACCCCCGCCAGGACCCACCGCCTGACTACATACGCCAGATCCCACCGCTGCCTGCCCACCCACCTCTGTGCAGTCACAGCTGGCAGGAAAGACCACGGCTTGAGGCCTGTGCTGGAGATTGGGTGCGGCCACCCTCTGGTGGCGCCGCACACCATCTCCAGCACAGGCCGCAAAACACCATCTTTCCTGCTGGGTGTGACTGCAAGGAACTGGGTGGGCCGCCACCCCCAGCGCCACAAAGCTGCCCCCATCATGATGTTACTGCCCTCCCGATGCGATAGGGCACACATCTAGTAATAATAATAATAATAATAATAATAATAACGTATATACTTGTGTATAAGCCCCTAATTTTGCCACAAAAAAACTGGGAAAACTTATTGACTCGCGTATAAGCCTAGGGTGGAAAATGCAGCAGCTACTGGTAAATTTCAAAAATATTAATAGATACCAATAAAAGTAAACTTAATTGAGACATCAGTAGATTATATGTTTTGAATATCCATATTGAATCAGGAGCCCCATATAATGCTCCATACAGTTCATGATGGGCTCCATAAGATGCTCCATACAAAATACACCCCATATAATGCTGAACAAAGGTTAATAATGCCCCCATAAGATGCTCCATAGAATAATATGCTCCATATAATGCTCCATAAAGGTTATGGCTCCATAAAATGCTCCATAGATGATGCCCCCATAAAATGCTCCGTACATTATGTCCCATAAAATGCTCCATAGATAATGCCCCAATAACATGCTCCATAGATTATGCCCCCATAAGATGCTCCACAGATTTTGCTCCCATAAGATGCTCCATAGACTATGCCCTAATAAGATGCTCCATAGATTATGCCCCAATATGATGTTCCATTGATTATGCCCCAATATGATGCTCCATAGATTATGCCCCATATGATGCTCCATAGATTATGCCCTCATATGCTGCCCCATAGAATATGTCCCCATATGCTGCTCCATAGAATATACCCCCATATGTTGCCCCATAGAATATGCCCCATATGCTGCCCCATAGAATATGCCCCCATATGCTGCCCCATAGGATATGCCCCCATATGCTGCCCCCAGAAGATGCTCCATATATTAAGCCCCCATATGCTGCTGCAAAAAATAAAAAATGCCATACTCACCTCTCCCGCTCAGGACCCGGCACCTGAGATATTCACCTGTCCAGGGTCCATTGCTGCTCATCGCTGTCTGCCGCTTCCTGTGTCAGTGACTGTTCAGCCAGCAGAGGGCGCAGCGCGCACTAACCACATCATCGCACCCTCTGCTGCCTAAACATCACTGACAGAGGACGCAACAGACAGCGGTGAGCAGCAATGGACCCCAGACAGGTGAATATCGTTATACTTACCCCCTCCTGGCATGGTCTCTGCAGCCCCTCAACTCCACGATCTCCCTTCCTGCCTTCAGCGGTCACGTGATACCGCTCATTACACTCATGAATAAGCGCATATTCATGAGTTTAATGAGCGGTACCATGTGACCGCTGAAGGCAGGAAGGGAGACCGTGGAGAAGCCGGGGGGGCTGCAGAGACCGCACCAGGGAGGGCAAGTATGATCTCTGACACCCCCACCCCCCTCTCCCGCCGACCCCCAGGTATATGACTCGTGTATAAGCCAAGAGGGGGACTTTCAGCCCCAAAAAATGGGCTGAAAATCTCGACTTATACACGAGTATATACTGTAACTTTATTTCTATAGCGCCAACATATTCCGCAGCACTTTACATTATAGAGGGACTTCTACAGACAATAAGAAATCCTGCATGCCTATTGGCTGTGTAACAGGTGCCAAACAAGCGGGGCTGGGATTTGAGTATCAAATCAAGCACGCCTAATGCTTGCCGAGTAGTGATAAGCGAGTATACTCGTTGCTCGGGATTCCCCGAGCATGCTCGGGTGTCCACCGAGTATTTTGGCGTGCTTGGAGATTCAGTTTCTGTTGATGAAACTGCATGATTTGTTGCTGCTGGACAGGCTGAATACATGTGAGGAATGCCTGTTTGTTAGGGAATTCCCACGTGTATTCAGGCTGTCCAGCAGCCGTAAATCATGCAGTTGAGACGATGAAAACTAAATCTCCGAGCACGCCAAAATAGTCGGAAGACAACCGAGCATGCTCAGGGAAACCCGAGCAACGCGTATGCCACATCGGAGCACCCAGATACTCGAGTGATATCCAAATATCACCAAGCATGTTCGCTCATCTCTACATGTAAACATCCTCCAAGAGCAACTTCTAATGATCCAGAAGTTTGGTGATGTTAATGGTTTTTCCAATATGAAGCACCATCATGTCAAACTCCAAAAATAATAACTAAGTGGATCAGTGAAGAAAACATTAAAATTCTGGGTCAAAGGCCATGAAATTCAACAGATTTCAATTCCTGTGGTCAATAATCAAAAGCCGGTAGCCAAACAAAAGCACAGAAATTGTGATAAGCTCTAAAAACTGATTACGACAAAAATGGGTAGATATTAGTTATGATATGGCCCATAAGCAGATATCCAGCATGCCAGGATGAATTTTAGAAGGCTTTTGGAAAAGAAATGAGCTACAGACCGAAAATTAAAAATCTTCAGAATTTTATCATTTTTTAAGCTAACTTGCTGCTAAGGATCATAGTAAAGAGGGGCACCATGTTCAATTTTCCAATTG